>NW_015373928.1:585272-623962 GCF_001272555.1 Dufourea novaeangliae
TGTGTGTGTGTGTGTGTGTGTGTGTGTGTGTGTGTGTATGCACGCGATCTTTTTGCTCCAGTTATGTCCGTCAGCTTGGACCCAGCGTGGCCGACGATGCTGGACCTTGACAACAGGCATTCCCCACGCGCTACGCGACAACAGACACGCGAATGTCCGGGGATCGGATACCCGGAGAATGCTTTATCGAAGCAGCAGTGAAAACCCGCCACGGAGCGAATTTTCAGACGAATGGAAATGGAAATAAGAACACGCGCTCCCGCCATGGAAGAGAGAAAGACGTGTGCCCGATTCTGGAACAACGTTTCGTGCGGGATTCGTCGCGTGATTTATTCGCGGTGGATTGGTTCGCTGTGAAATTCATATACCGGAGGGCTGAAAAGTTCCTCGGCCGTTGCGACGAACGGCTCTTGTTGGACAAAATATTGCCCCCCAGCCCCACTTATAGTTTGGAATCTTTGACGGATGGGTGGAATTCTGAGCCGGGAAAGTAGATCCATCATCTTGCTGTATGATATTTCCAGCGATCTAAACTGTTTAACTTGGAACGGTGGAGATGGTGTTGTTTTCGGTACAATGTTGGGTATAATGTTTGGGAAAATGATCGAAGGCTGTATACTCTTTGTCATCCTATAAGTATAGTGAACTATCTTGATATTCATTCTTGTTGTGTTTGTGGATATTAAAATTGATTAGGAACTTGTGTTTCAGAATTGGTGGTTGCAAGTTACCGAAGAAAAAGGTTCTACAAGACTCAACGCTTGTTCGAGAGAAAGGTGATACAGAATAATATTCGTGTCATTTATAATTGATATTAAAACCCCTACCGATGCGACAGCGATACTGCAAGAAAACGAACCGAGCAGGGGAAAGTTTTCAGGGAGCTATTCGCAACTTTATACGGCCACGTTGCGGTTTATTCTGCGGTTGATGGGGGCCGAGATAAAACAGGACGTGAATACAAGTGCTCATTGGCCGCCGCTGAAATTTCCGGAACAAAAAGGCGAATTATTCGCCGGGGTCGCGTGTAAACCCCGATAAATCTAACCACTTTCGGAGTTCCTCCCTTTTTCACAGACTCGTTTCAGCATTAACGTCTCGTCGACTTATCGTCGGAATACAGGCGTTTTGTCGTAACACAAGTGGGCGGACTACCACAGTAGCCAATTTAATATCGAAGAGTATCAGAGAGATCATGAAAGATATCTGTTCTAAAAGATCCAGCAACAAAGTTATTCGTACACTTTTTGTACACAAAATTATCATGGGTATTGGAAAGTAATGTAGTTTTTCCTCGACAAATTTTACTGCACATTTGGAAACATACATGAACTGATCTCTCGAATAGTTCATAACGTTTTTGACAACCTTCACCTACGTTATATTAAAATACAAAAACTTTCAATTAAATTCACACGAAGTTACTTTAGAGAATTAAAGACATCACAAAATACAACATTACTTTCCGGTGCATCTAATATTTTTTTCATAGTGGCCACATAGAACGTCATCCTGTATACATTCGCCGTATTAAATTCTTACGACAAAAAAAAAACGATCGATGCTCGCCAAAAATTTGTACGGCCATACCCCATTGTTCCGCCAGAAATTTATAACGAAGCAAGTTTCCGTCAAAGGACTCTCGCCGGAAGTGGGCCACGCGAAACGGTACGGGTGTGCAAAGAGGTGGGGAAGGGCTACGGGGTGAGCGAAAACGGGGTAACTTGATTCCCCCTAAAAAGTAAATTTATCGCGTTCCACGCGCAAACTCTTCGCCCGTTCCCGCCACCGACCATCCGTGAAAAATAGCGACGGTGATTGATCCACCGGCGGCCACATCCGGCCGTCGTTTCGTAATTATGCAAATCTGCCTTCCCGGTGCCGTGGCGCCATACATTTTTCTTCGTTCAGCTGGGAATATGTGCCCATTTTCGAACCCCTTCTACCGAGGACCGCGACGAAATGCATTCGCCGCGATCTAATGAATTAACCGATTGACCATCGACGCTGTTCCAGAAATGGGATCACACCACCCGATTCGATCTATTGATTGATCAGTTTTCATTCAGGGAAATGTCGAAAGCTGGTATCGAATACCTATCGGATGAATGTTGGAAAATTCACAATCTGTAGGTATTTCGTGCAGTAAAAGGTAAAACAAGAGAAACGTGATAATTGATAATGGTAACTTGTAATTTGAAGTGTAGAGTACTACGAGCAGGTAGTAAAACAACTTGTAGCTTTACAGGTGCCAGATCATAGAACTTTGAAATTATGCGTTCTACATAATCTTTTACGACCCCTATGTTGATGATATATTGATACTGGACTGTATGTAGATTCGTGGAAAACGACTGCTGAAAGGTGTACATACTATTTTTTTTTTTTTTTTCAAAAGGAAGTAGGTCGTGATCGTTAAATTTTCCATCATTTATTCCGGGACACTGTACAATACCGGCAGTAATGAATAAGAAAGAACTCGACACAAGGACAATGTGGTAACGAACTGTAGAGCGAGTGCCTTTTGTAGAGAACTTCGGTGTTTGCGTAGGATCATATCCAGATAAGTTTAAATAAACGTATTCTGGCTGACAAATTAGACACGCGAACTCGGGGTTAAATGTTATTTTAATCGACAAGGAGTTTAATTACACTTGTGCAAACGACAAGAAAGAAGAATGGTTAATTATAGCAGGACCAATGAAACGAACGTTCGTACGAGTTACGAGTAAAGGTGAATGCAGTTTGCTTAACGATAATTTGTCTACTTACAACACACCTGTCTTAGTACTGACGTTGTTACGATCCATTAGAGAAATGTCGCTTACCTGAAACAGAAAAGAACAGACTACTTTGAAATATCCTTATCGATCAAACAACCAACACTTTACGTAAAGCACAGAACAATCAGAATCTACATATCGAGTATTCCATTGTAAATAGGTCAGGGTTCTTAGTTACTAGTTTCACAGGATCCTTTGAAACTCTAGAAAGACCCGAATATATTTCAAAACTTCTAAAAATTCGAGAGTTCAGGGACCTCCCTTTAGGGGAAAAAATTCCGAAGACTCAAAAGTACCTGTTTTAAATAAATTTTGAATAAGCAACGAATAACACGAACTACGCTCAAACATATACAAGTTATACAGAGTTTCCAGGCGCACGCACCCCCACAGACAACAGCCGACAAGCCATAATTCCACGGCTGGAACGATCGCAATATTCCCCGAAAGGCACGTATTTCTACGTGTGCCGTTGCGGCCGGTCTCGCAACGAAATCGTTAGCAGTCGTTAATACTTCCCGGCCATCCGGAATCCACGTTTCAATTTAAATATAAATTTAGTGCGGCGATAACCGCGTAACGATAAATTCATCCCTGCATAATTCCTCGGGGGGGGGGTATAGAGACCGCGGGCGCTGTGCACGCGAATGCAGGAAACTAGAATTTTCGGGATCACGCGAGTCCTGTCCTCGCCCCCGTATGTTTCTGCCCTGATAGAATCATACGCCACGGTAACTTAACTTAAGGGTCATACACGAGAAACGCGAAACTTCGTTTATCAGACGATATCCAGCGGGAAGGGCGGCCTCCGTGCGTTACCGATGCGAACCGAACACTTTAACCAGGTGCATACGCTCGGAACTGAATTTCCAGCCACCAGATTTCCCTAAACCGGCGTATTTACGAATACTCGTGGCTATAATTGTCGGAACTGGTCGATGTTCGTGAAGGAATAACGACACGTTTCCCCTGAAGCAACGAGTCACCGATTCGTCGCCGCGTACGCGGTGCGCTGGTCTACCTGTAATAAGGTCAACAACGGCCGAACCCTAAGGGCTCCCTGCAGGAGCCATTACGTACTATCGAGCTGCACTCGAAAGTAATTCATCGATCCGACGATGGAAGATTATTTCAGGGTATGTTATTACTCGAGGATGCAATTCGTGATGCTCCAGCGTCGGGAGAGCTTAGCTAGGAGACTTTATACGTCGGAAAAATACTGGCCCAGCTTCGGTTCAATAAATTACGTACCGGTGGGGCCCACAGGGGAAGCAATTCCATCGACGCATCTATACATAAAGAGCTGAGTTATTATACGATGAGCGATAATATCGTATCTTTTCTCATTAACGTTAACGTGTTGTTAGAACCATAAATGGTATAAAATTAATCATCAAAAAGAAGATAATTGTAGCGTAACAATTAAGGGTATTACCCGTAACTGTTATCGAAGAGCGGAAAACGGTATCCATATCGCATCGTGGGATCTTCGCTTTCGTTACAACGGGAATAACACGGTCCCGTAATTAATTGATCGGCGGCAGCCCGTTCTAATGTTAATGGTGCGAAATACAGTGTCATGTATTTTCAGCTTCGCCTAATGCATTGGCGGAACGGCTCATGCGTATCTTTTGATCGCACTAACATAACCTGTGGTGCTGTGCGCGCGCGCGCCCCGCCACCGTTCGATATAAAGGATTGTTATTTACGGCTCGGTTTATATTTCATCGGAATATAATGGAAAATGGACCCGGGCGTTATGCGGAACGTATAGTTTTCCTCTCTTGACCCAACCGATCGCGGCGTTATATCCCCCCCCCCCCCCCGCCGTTCCGTTCTCACTTTGGCGCGAGCCCAGCGGTACATTTTGACGTTTGCTCGTCGCTGAAATACGCGCCTATAAGCATCTCTGTAATTATTCGAACGTTATATTCGCGCCCGGGCGAATTGACTATCTGAAATTATTAATCCAGAACCCTGCGAGGAACGACCGTAACCTATCCATTGATAAATGAATCCAACCGATACCGATTTATCGACATTTAAGAGGAGCGTCGAAATTGGACCGAATTTCGTGTACCGATCATTGCCAAATTTCTGTGTCGTTTGTAGTACTTGGTCGATCAATTACAAGAGGCATTATCGCATGTCGATCTTGCCGAATTCGATCGTAGTAATTGGTTACCGAATGAATATTTAACTAAATTGAATTCTCTGCTAGAGACTTTACTATACTTATTAATAACACCTAATAGTAATAACTTTGACGAAAACCTTTATTTTATTGCATTTCCCAAGTTAACGGATGCAATAAATGCTTAAACATCCGCAGTTTACGAATGACATTGATTTTTGTGGCACACTCCGTGAACTGGTTTAACTGGAACAAACATGAATATGTATATAAAACAAACTATCGATAAGTAATGTACATTTTACCTTGAATCAGATACGCGAACACGTTCATTAAAATATGTTAAACGACTGAAAACAAATTAACCGATTCCTAATCTGCTCCACGCGCGTCCAAAAGCCGGCCTTCCAAGACCTGTTTACCCACAGTGGTTGCGTTACAAGTTCCACCGATAAATAAACTTTTTAAACCATTTTCTCGCGTGTTCCCGTGGTATGCATAAAAACTGCGGGGTGAAAAAACTCGCCCCCGAAAGGGGTTAAATTTCCTGCTTCCCCCGACCGCTCTAGCGGTCCCTAGCCACCTAATTTCGCGTCCGTACACCTCCGGTTATCGCGACCGTCGAGACCAGCGAACTTTAAAAATTGACGCAATCCAAACGAACTTGCATGCAATTTGGTCAGAACTGCTCTTGGAAGACGGGGGAGGACAGCGAAAAGCCTTTGAAAATTTGGGCACCACCGGCTGAAAAATACGAGGTGGTCCAAGAGAGAGAGCGGAATTTCGAGGAAAGTCAGCCGGAAATCGGCGGGGGGGGGGGGGAACTTTTTCTTCGCGTGGCGAGAAGCTTGCACACGCGAAGCATCAAAGGATGCAATTTCCCCGGTACCGAGACGAGAGAGAGAAAGACTAAGAGCGAAAAGGAACCCCTACGAATTCCAGCACCACGCGTTCAGACGCCTCGTGTAGCACGTGCGTGAACTTTTGCATGTCGAGGCCGAAAGAGTTTCATATATCCAACCAGGGCGCGAGCGTGTGGTGTATCCGCGAGAAACTTCCTCGGACCCTACGGCTTTTTCGGTTTCCATCCCTCCTCCAAGCGAGAGATAGAGCTCGCGTGTGTCTGGTCCCCGTGACCATCTCCGCGACTTTTCATTCTTGGATACTTTCGACGGAGTTGGCAGACGCGGAAAGTCGACGGAGAAGAACGAGACGGAAGCCAGTGGACCAACGGAGAGCAACCCAAGGGATGCAGAGGGTGGCGTTCGAGGGGAAGAGGGTGTACGAAAGTGGGCAAGCTACGGATTGTTACGAGAGCGGGTTTACGAGGTCCCGGTGGACAGGAAGCCAAGGAAAGGGGGACACGTCGCTCCTCTCCGTGAAGGAGGGGGGGGGGAAAGCGTTATCTTGCCGTGTGTGACTCGAATAACGAGAGCGAGAGAGCCTCCCCCGGTGAAGACCGCTCGCCAGACGTCTTATCGTGGCGGTGTTAATGCGATTCCTGTTTCTACAATTCCGGGGACCTTCGTGCTCTCGATCCACGTTCGCACGACCACCGTGAGGTGCTGCTCCCGACTGCCTCGTCGAACGGCCTAGTGTGTCTCGTGGAATCGTTTTTTATTGGCCTGGTTGCGCGGTGAATTCGGAAAATTCCGGTCAAACTTTCGTTCACGGCGGTAATTGGATATTCGAACGGTGGATTCTTCTCCGATCGTGATATCCAGCCCTGAAATCTTTCTTGGCGTCTATTGGTAGCCTGTCTTGCATTAGTAATGTACAGGCAATTAGTAGCTATGGGGTAACTTTGGAGTAGAGACAATTCTTTCCGTACGTACAATACCGTGCTAAAGTATGGGACCAAGTTTGATAATTACAAAAAGGAGGAAAATATTCTATACAGGTTTAATGAAAGTTATGTGTTAAAACTGATGGAGTAATTCCAATTAATGAGCATTTTTTTAATAGAGATTCTGTTTACTCAAACAAAGGAATATTCCTTCAAACTTTAATGTTACGTGTTGGTTGGTGGTAGGAATGTTTAGGAAATAAAGATTTTAGAAACCGTACGCAACGGAGTGGACGAGTGGAGACTATGAGCGTGGGTGAGCGCGTAAGGGGAAAGCGGGAGCTAGAGTTTCTAGAGCCAGGGAGTGAATGAGCGATTAGCTGGAGAGTTTAGAGCACAGAGAGACTTTTGGTAAGAGAGAGAAGTAGTATATTATAGAGAAGCAGGTCTATTCTTAGCAGCTCTAATATAGCTCCAACACGTTTCAAAAAGAGCGCTGTAGTTTATAAAAGATTATGCGTAAGTAAAAGAAAATTTAATCGACATCAGTTGGATCGAATTCAAAGGTGTATGACCTTTTTATCGTCCATCGACGCCTTGCCGCGAACCATACAATTTCATTAATCGTTCAAGAGGGCGCCATCTCGAATAAAACTCGATATCGAAGATGAAGTTGCTCCACGTACGGTCAACAGTAAGCTTACAACGAACTGAGATGATCGAATCAATGAGCGGAAGTTAATCGAGCGGTAATTGGATTCGATCCAGTATCATCGACGCACTGTTTCAAAGTGGACGACAACGTAGAAGGGTCCAAGGTACGTGAGACGTGACAAAGTTAACCGGCGGTAATCTTTTGTTCCGTTGGTGCACGATCTCGATAGCGTTATGGTCTTCCGCCATACGACGGCCATTAATTCAAACTCTAATCTCCAACGTAGTTTCCATACTTTTCCACTGATCCGCAATTTGCCGATTACTCCATACGGAGAACCAGAACGTCGCGCAGAAGGCAAAGAGAGAGAGGGTGAATCTTCGGGAAACACGAATTTGTCACGAGGCACCTATATTTACATCATGACCCATTTCGAGCCTCGCTTCCAAGATCATCTATAAGTTATGCAGACGTCGCCGAGTACGTGATATTAAAGGTGCCCTCCACATAATGTCTTCATACATATGCGCGGAGCATGGAAAAATTCCAAAACAGAGGACCGTTAAGGGCAACAAAGAATCGCGAAGTAGACGTCTGATGGCGCGTTTTAAGGAGCGATGGTAAACTCGACCCCCCGGGTTAATGCTTGAGAAATATCTGCCTCCCGTCTTCAGCTTGAAAACATCTTCCCGGGAAACGTGACGGCGCAATCGATAATCCTTTGAGTATGCGGTGGAATAGAAAATTTCAGAAAAATAATATACGAACCGAACCAACAATATACTAAAAGAAAAACTGCAATGAAGTGATTTTTAAAACTTTCCGCGCATTCTTCGTACAGTATACCTATACTTCGTAACGCTACACAGTATCAATTCATTATTCGTTCCGTGCTAAATCGAAATTGTAATCTTCAAAGTCTCCCTTGAAATGAAGTTTACCCTGTCGACATAGAACCTGGTTAATAGTGATATTACAAGGGTCTATTGACTAGGAGATATTAGTCCGTGCTTTAATTTCCCCTAAATTCGATTCCATCCCCGAATAAATCGATATATACCATGACTAAGTTCAATCAACGCAATTTATACAATAAAATCGACAGCTAACCGATAATCAACAACCGCGATTCCACACTGAGTATACTAATCAGTGCGATATAGCGGGTACGCTGATGTCGCTGAATAAACTGGTAACAGTATTCGACTGTGTGTACAGAGGACCGAGGGTAGTACAGTCCGGCAAACTAATGCGAAACCGAAATAAATCACTTATGCGTTTAATCTGGCGTTAAATTATTATCGGGGCTTCTACTTTATCAGAACGGACGCGGGAATATCAATTATGTTTTCGTTCGCGGGACCCCCGACCACAAGAAAACAAAGATTTAAGGGTGAAATGTTGCGTGAGATATCGGACGGAATTTCGATCAGACTCGAAAATTTCACGTTATTCCGCTTCCGTGGCCACGATCCAGGGCTCGTTGCTACATTAATATTTAATCGGTCCTACGGATCGATACGTGTTCGATTGATATGCAAGTGACAGCCGCCAACTATTACGTAATCTACACGGAAAATCAGTATGAAAATGATGAAAGCTGCTTCTCGATTCCAAATTCGTTGGAAGATCATTTTAGTGTATGTAGTAAATAATAGACAATAGCATGGATATTTCAGTACGAAAAAGAATTTTATTTTTAAACGTAAGCAATGCAGAGAACAACGGTGGAAAAATTTCAATTGAGCTCTCACCCACCGAAATTGAGTCAGTGCAAGAATCTTGACAAATTTGATTTATAATACATAATCGGGGGACAGCATTGAAAACACTAGAGTTCGTAATAGGTTGTTTGGAAAATTCGTACCGTTTCAGAACGTTAAATTGCTGTCTACAATTTGCAAAAAGAACAAAAACTTCTACACACATCTCGTATAGAGCATACATACGAAACATTTTCCGAGGACACTGTATGTTTCCCGTATCAGTCTCCCACATCTGCAGTGACAATATTACTAAATATACCGGGTAAAAAGCAGCACAATCTCTCCGGACGACCTAATACAACCACCCAAACAAACTATCATTCCGCACAGTTAACAAAAACTCATATCAAGATCTCACCTTTCATCGATCGTGTAATCAACGATCCGCATCTCGATGCAAAGTTTCCCTGGGTCGGTGATTTAGAATAAAAATATTTACGTCCGCGATGGGGAGGCGGTTAGATGATTTCGCATTGAGTCTTGCGAGCTCGGAGCCCCCATCCGTAATCGATAACGCTCTCGACCGGGGAAACGGATTGAAAATCTAGGGCCACAGAAAATTTACCAAGCGCCTCCGAAGGAACACTTTTATCCACCGTCAACGATTCGACGATGAATCGATCCATCGGGAGAACGAGGAACGGATGCTCGGCCGAGCCCTGAGACTGGGCCATCCACAACGACCTGGGGCGTGAAAGAAAAAGGAGCAGTCAGGTGGGGGTGAATGAGGGGTGGTCGAAAATGAGTCGAAAACTGTTCAACTTTTACGTGGCCGATGCAAAGCAGCCCGGCGGCTTATCGGGGCCGCGTGCCCGCGTGATTTATCCCCCAGGATGTCGGAACACCTCCGGGCTCTGGTTTGCTGGCCTACATAACCGAGAGTTATGCCCCCGGCGCCGTTGCACCGTGTCATAGGAGTCACCACCGGGAGACGTACGAGGAAATAGGAGCATCACCTTGCCCTCGTGGCAGGAAATTCCGATGACAACAGACGAGCACCGGAACAACGGGTGTGTGCGCCCGTTGGTCCGACACATCGCGAAAATGCTGAACGATAACCTCCGCTCGTTTCGCGCCATGTTTTTTTCTCTCCTCATCCCACGGCCCTTGGATCGATCGGATGAACGATAAATGCGCGTTGATAAAGCCGCTGGTCGCTGTATCTGTTTGGTAATATACGTTGGATCGATCGATGTATATGTATATGTGCGTATGCTCACGCTAGGTACCGCGATGTCACCGATGGAATAGAGATTTTCTCTGCGGGATATGTTACACGGGTCTCTGTAGCTGGGTTTTTGTTCTCCTGGAATTTTTTGATAGATCGTTTGTCCTTCTGATCAAATGTTTCGTCAAAGAATCCGTGGAACTATTGGGTAACGTGTTTGCTCGATGATTGGTAGTTTAAGAATATTCGATAGGGTTTGATTGATTTATGTAGGGGAAATGGTTGTCAAATTTAAACCATCATCTTAGTGGGACCGATACTGTAGCTTGTCGTGTGTGAACAATTTACTTTTAATTGTAGGTTAGTTAATGCAATCACCACTAGCATACACCCTATTGCCTGTTATACGACGTAAATTCCTTACACGCATGACAAGTTACAATAGTCGTCCA
This sequence comes from Dufourea novaeangliae, assembly GCF_001272555.1. Classification (NCBI taxonomy): domain Eukaryota; kingdom Metazoa; phylum Arthropoda; class Insecta; order Hymenoptera; family Halictidae; genus Dufourea; species Dufourea novaeangliae. The sequence continues at coordinate 596,017 of NW_015373928.1, forward strand.
AATTCGGCAACCTTCCCCTACTTGGAGTGTTTTGACTTTCAGGTAAATGGATCTTTCCGGTGTGATTATTCTTGGCGTCCAGGAGCGTATGATTGTGCAACGCCGAAGACGCATCGCGGACCGTGCATTATTATTACTTCTATTATATCGCTTTTGTAGCGAATTCTAAGACGAACTTGAGCGGGCTGAATGAAACGCAGTTTCAACGAACCGTACACGCGAAATATGATACGCGCGGAACAGTTGCAATAAATGAATGAATCGTTTGTGGGTCAAGCCAATTTGTTCCCAATTCGAGAAGTTATATACTTGCCCGCGGTATCACCGATACCAACAACAGGCACGTACATAATTGATCAGACGTGTATTATTCAGCCCGTTGAATTCATTTCGGGATGCACAACGAACCGAATTTGACGGAAATGTATCGACAGAAAGGCGAAATAAGCAATAAATTCTCTGTTGTCCGTGACGACAACAGGAATCAGTTAACCTGAATTACCCTTTCTGGTTCCTTATAAAATTGTGTTTTCTATATATAATTGTTATACATATATTTATCGGTTCTGCCAAAATTATATTATGGCAATGAATGAAAAATGGCATTGAACGTTTAAAAAATGTTAAAATGTAACAGAAAAAAATACAGAGAAAACAATTTTTTTAATTGTAAAATACTCTGGGAATGTAAAGGATTATAGTCCCAACGTTCAGTCTACAATCACGAATGGATCTTCCGTTATAAAAACGGCCAAACGCTCCAGATGATCAGCGAACGCGGGATGTTCCTAGCGGAGGGGTGCGGAAGCGATGGGAATATTCCAGCAAACTTCCGCCATTTCCGCGGGATTAATACAATTCTGTGGAACTTTAACAATCCGTGGCAACTAGCTAAACTAAACAGATTTCGTTGCGCGAGGAAACGTCAATTCTGACGTATACGCGTTTGATTTTAACAACTTGTATATACCCAATACCCGGAGCCTCCGGCCCGTTCGCCGAGCTACAGCCCCGTAACTGACGGTTTGACGTTTGCGCGGTTGGGGTTGATGTGTGTACCGATTTTGGATTTCCATCCGCGGTACGTATATCCCCCTCGTCACGGGTAATGAGGAAATCATGCCCTGTACAATTAATCCACGCTCGAGTTGAAATTGTTTCGACGAAATACCCTCAATTACCCGGTGCGATATCGCCAAGACGATCGACACAGCCGAAACGCGTGTAAACAACCGCGTCGATTGACAGGAATTTCAACGGTCCGCCTGTTTCGATGGTACGAATATTGTGGATAACATTGTTATCGCGTTGATGTGATTAGGTTTCAATGTTTATTTCATTGTTCTCCCTTGATTTGTCTAGTATATAATATAGAAATCTGTGGCCTCGTACATTCATTCTTTTGCTTAATATGTCCGGCACTTGTTATCATAATTAACAAGAAAACGTCAAATATAGGTTAGTATCGTATTCGACAAACCCTTACAAAAAGCTACGCCCCACTCAGTTTAGTCTATCTTCCCTTATTTCCTTTCCGAGTCAAGATTTTGTAAAAATACCTTCAATGCATACCGCCTATGCTTTCTTCTCGGTGTATTAAAGAAGGGTCCTATGGGAAGGGACGGATAGGTCAGAAGAGGAGGAAAGGTTAGGGGTGGAAAAAAGAAATTGGTTTCTCGAAACTCTTTCAAACGTTATCTCTATTGGCAGGCTAGATAACCGGCGGGTATTCTGATCGCGCTTCGAAGCGATATCGTGTTCCCTAACTGTAATGCATAACCCGTATGTTTGTACGTGTGTATGTGTGTGTGGGCATGTGTCTATGTATGTGTACCTGGTGCACAGGATGGCGAAGAAGGGAGGCGACTGGATAGGCAGACGGGGGTGTAACAAATAACGCCCGCGCACTTATCCGAGTCATGCACTTTTCAGTGACAAGGGCGTATGATTTATTGCCTACAAGCTTGCTACAATGAGTCCAGGACGTGTTAAACTGACCGCGTTCATCATTAAAATTAATGGGTATTGGATACCGGCCGCAACGCCGCCGGAGGAAAGGCAGGATAAACCGGGACAGATAGAGAGCCGGACTCCACGCGCAAAAAGGCGTCGTAATCATTTGCGCGTATTAATTATTCGCCGTGTATCCGACGATACGAACGCGCGCCGTGAATATTACACGGAATACAAGAGCAGGGGAACGTGAAAAGATATCAAAGAATTTTTTTTTTTAAATATATCCTTGTCCACGAGTTTTGGCAAAAGGAAAAAACCATTCATCGATAATGAAAACGTTCCTTTCAAAAACAAGATAGCTCATTTAATTTCATCGTGTATGTAATAACCGATAGCTCGATTTTCTGCCCGCTACGATTCCCACGATTAAGCGATTCGAGTCTCAGGAATCGAACCAACCGAATCGGTCAATTTTGACAGGAACATACCGCGCATTTAAATGAAATTTACCTTCGCTGTTGAAAAATCGATGCGACCGTCCCTACGCTGAATTTTGATGACGACCGGATGGGAAGCAGGGTCGGCGAGAATTGAAATTCGTAATACGTGGGCGGATGTAAAACTCGCTTGAGGTTCACGTACACGCGTAAAAAACACTTTCCTGCCATGAGAGAGAGAGAGCGCGCAGAATTGTTTCCCCCCATCCGTTCGCAATGTGTCGCCGTCATTTGCGTCAATCGTACGGGCGCGAACATCTCAGGTGTTTAACGTTCAGTATCCGCGGAATTGTTCCGGAACCGGGCCCCGTCCATTGTGCTCAGGAATATGAAACGTGTTGAACTAACCGGCAACATCCATTAAAATTAATGGGTATTGAATAACGGAGATGGTCCGGCGAGATGGGGGTATGCACTGGAAGTCGAATGAAGTGCTACCACCGTACTACCGATGAAGTACCTCTGAATCACTCGAATCGTCCTTGTCGTCGATGAAAACCACCCTCACGGTGGAATGAGACTTTCCGGCACAATGAGTTCGTCTACGTAACAGGAAGATGAATACGAAATAAAGATACGATTGTATCAGACAGTGTAACGTGGAGTACAGTATGGAACATTCAGGAAGTGTGTAAGAATAAAATTGAAAGAAACTTCTAAGATTGTGTTAGAGGGTACAGTGTATAATGACCGCCTATAAATATGCCTTACAATGTGCATTAAATGTAAGATGAGCTTAAAAATCTCACCAGCAGAAATTTGTAAGAACGTTCTTGCTTAACCCTGCTGTTCTCCTCGGGTTTATATGACAACAAATAAAGATTATATTTCAATAGATTGTAATTATTTGTTTTTAGTATCCAACTATATCATTTGTAGTATTTCTTATTTCTTAAGAAAAAATCATTTCAAAGTTTGAAAAAATTTTATTCTCAGGGATAAAACGTGATGAATAAGTGAAGAGAATAGTAGGGTTAAGAAAAAGGAACAGAGAAATAATAGTAATAACACTTGGAGTTGATGTAACAATAACGACAGGAATAATAAAATCATTTAACTGTCTCTTAATACCTTTCTTTCCCAAGAGTCGACATTCTTACAGCGCCATTCTCGTTTTGTGCTCCGATTAACCCCGCGAGCCGTTAACACGCCTTTTCTGTTTACGTAGTCTTCCGCGGGGCTTCCCATCCTTGCATTCCCACGGCACTCGTAATACCAAATGGTTTTCCAGCGGGATAATAGTGAATAAATATTGAATATCGAAAGGAAAACCGTGTGTACTCGGTTTCTCAGAGAACAACCGGTCGAGAAGGAATTTCAATTTGAATTAAACGAAACGTTCAACGTGTTACGGGAGAACACGCGAGGAATTCCTCGAAAAGAGATCACTCGGTAATTCCGTAGAAAGAACTTCTCACCTGAGCGGGGAACAAACGAGCGTAACAACCGCTTTCACGGCTCGCTTCGAGTTATACTTGACCCAGTGCCACCCCGCACGATAATCACTTTTCTTTTCAGTTTGAATTTTTCCCTCGATATTCCGACCACTCCGAACGCGACAGTCGGACGACAGGCGGCCTTTCGTCGTACGAAACTTTTCAGAACGCGGCTCGATAATATGTATTCAGAGCGGATGAACGGGGTACAGCCCAACCCCTTCTGCCTCGAATGGAAGAATCAAGAATTCACTTATCCATTTTTGTGGTGTTCAACCTGTTTCCATTATTCAGAGTTTCTACTTTACCGAGCTCTGTACGCGAGGCGCAATAAAGCCTGTGTCCATGCACATTGTGTATTTATAAATGGCTACTCTATTTCTGCCTTTCTACCCTTAATTTTCCACTTTCCGTCTCTGCAATTCCGATGACCTCGAGAAACAATGCATGGAACAACGAGTGGTCACTGAAACGCAACGAATATTCTTAGACGATTAAGAGAACGTTCTATTTTTTTTGTAAAAACGTCGGAGCGTTCGTGTAACGAGAAGTGTCACACCGTTCAATTCCTACTCGGTGACGTAAACTGTCGCTCGTCACTCATTTTTAAAAACGAGAAAAAGTTTCAGTCAGAAGTCAGACAACACAAATTCCTCTGTCTTGAGGTACTGTCGGAACGAATTCGTTCATTAGGACAGAAGCCGGGACGGTTGTTGAACTCGGAAATCTGTCCAAGAATGTCAGGTGGACATCGTGCTAGACAATGGATCTAATTAATCCAGTCATTTTCATCTTTAACGTGAAACCAGTCTAGATGAGATCGAAAATGTTGTTTTCCTCCCTGGCACCTGTTAAACTTTTAATTCACCTGTAATATTAACAGCTTTTTACAAACAACAAGAAGGTCCTACATTTCTCTCAGAATAACACCAAAATTTCCCTAAATCTCTATCAAAACGAAAGATGCAACACTTTTGAAAAATTAATTCCTCACCTCTTGATTAAAAATTCTTAAAGGAAGTACTCCAGTCGACCCTTTTAAGTGAATAGTGGTCTACACCCACATCCGTGGTTTACACGCCCCCCCATAGCGATCTCAGAATTTCTTCCATCAAGGATCACGATCGCCGACTCCGAAAGGTTCACTGCGCCGGTACACGCGACTCGGACCCAACCCTGGGCCCTCTAATGAACCACGGGGCCGCAACAATGCGATTTCATGGACAAGAGAGATCGCGACGGTAGGCGTGGAGGAAGTCGGCGCGGCAAGGCGAGGAGGGTAAATCGATCTGTCGGCGCACGTAACACGCGGTTAAGTAGCGCGTTAAAACTCCGCGAACGTCGCACGGGTATGCTTTCAGCATATTTGCATAGGACTCTACTTTGCGGCGCATGCACGCGCGTGCACACACGCATCCGGCGAGCGTACACGAGGCGAGGATGCAGCCCGCGAACGTCTTCTCTATGGTCGCGTGAAGCGACAACGGAGCTGACGACGAGACTGACTGAGAAACACGGAAGGTTTTTCGAGTAGCTCGAAGAATCTTTACGAAGAAAATGGTGCCTGGTGTTCGTTCCGCCAAGGAGATGATCGATCGTCCGGACGATCGATGATGATTGCTCGCGTCATTTGTCTTGGCGTCACGCGCGATCTCTGAATACGAGTTCTTGCATCGCGTGACGTGATAGAATATTTATTTCTTGAGGAAATTGAAGAACGTGTGAAGATTTCTCATTCTTTTCGTAGTAATGTTCCGTGACTTTGATTCTTGGAGGAAGAGAAATGGAAGATTCAAGATTAAAAGTCTTGCTTTGTTGCAGCCGTAAAAGGATTCTTTGTCACACCCGTCTGTAATTTTGTATATATGAATGGTATATATGAACTTTACTTTTTTAAAATAAACTCTATTTTCCCAGGAAAAGACCGCGTACTTGAAGCTATAAATTACGATGTATTGTCCGGATATCATGTTTACGAGGGATATTACTCACTGATCCTTAATTAAGAACGCATTTGGAAAATGTAATATGTATTTTGACGTAATATTTTCAACAGGAGGCGAACACAATGGCTGTTTGTTGTATACCCCGGTCGAAGCGTTCGTTATTCAGTCACGTTAGTAATTTTTTCAACAGACGGGACGCTAATTGGAGGGTCTACCGAAACTCTTTGCGGAACTCGAGTTTCATAGTCGTCGTTATTTACAGTTTTATCAGAAGTTCCGGAATCTCCGACCCGTTGGCACGATTATTCCGCCGAGGGAAGATTAAATATACAAATGTAATAGAAATTAACTACGCTCCGGATACTCCAAGTTCTCAGCGTTATTCCTTCATATTTCCATAATTGAGAGGAAAATGCAAACGGCTCGGTTTTAGATCGGAAGCGAACCGGTAAGTATCCGAGAGAAATTGAATGTTCCATTTTAACCGGTCGATAAATTAAGAAATAACATTCTGCCCGCTATTAATAATAACGGTCGTTATTGATTTCGTTCTTTTAAAGTACACGCCAATTAAAACAGGTGACTCAATATTATGAAAAATAATTTTCTATATTGCCCCTGGAGTAATTGAAAATGAATACGGATTTAACCTGAGATACGGGGAATCGATTCATGAGATTCAATTAACTTCAATTAAAATATCAATATTTACTTATTTGCGGTATGGATGTACATTTTAATGCAACCACTGAAGTGGCTATTCCGAATTTTTCTATGTAACATTCGATCTATTGCCGGTAAATATTATTACCAGTCTCTCACAGAGGACTAGAATAGAATTATTTATTCGAACAAAAACCTTTCAACCAAATATGCTATAAAATACAAAAGCAGAGATTTTAAGCGATAGTATTAAAACATAAATACACCGAAGTTAAAGCTAATGGATAAATATATTTCTCTGTTCTCTTTTTTCACGCCAATATATACCTGCGAAGAAAAACATGTCGAATTCAAACGGGGGTAAACAGTATCCGACCGAGAGTTAAACGACTTTCATCTAGTCATTCTGCGCGGAAAAACAAAGTTGACTCCGGTGTATAAAACGGGAGGCGGAAATGGTCAAACGTTCAATTTGTTATTCAACGTTTCCCCGTTCGGCAATTCAGTTACCGTCAGTTCGCATATCGGACTAAATTTATTAGCAAACCCCATTCATTTCTATTTAATACGCGTGCAGTTTCAGCTTTCAACGTTCACTCTTAAGCCGCACGTTATAATTCGCGCTTGCCACGAGAATTGAGTCATTCCGTATAGTTTTTTGCTTTGCGGTTTTGTTTTTAATTGAAACGAACGATCCGCTGGATGAATACGATTTTATTTTGACCCGAAACACCGGGTTCCATATGTTACGATCAAAAAATTAACGCGTATTAAAAGCAGCCCGTGACTTATTGTCCCGCGGAATGAAGTTATACCCGATGCGTAAATTGGCCACGTATACTCTAATAAAAGGGAATCGCCGTTGTTCCGTATAACTCGCTGTTACCACGGTGTCGCTTAAGTGGATCATTTGTACCTATATCATTGGTAATGCGGAGGGATAAAACTCGACTCCAGCGATGTAATGACCTCGGCCACGGGGACAGTTTATACCATATTCAAAAACTACAAACTTAATTTAATCGAGCACGCGGCCCGAAATGCGTGTACGCGCAGGCGGAGCTCCGATTTAATCGGTGATTATGTTCAACGGATATACCAGCGGGCTGCAACATCGCCCCGGAGTTTTATAAAACGCGGCTGAACCAGCGATCGTGCGTCATGCCGCTGGAATGACGCATAAAACCGGGGTAACGAAAGCATTAACCGTACGAATCCTAAAATTATCAGCGAGAAAAAGTTATCTCTGCGACCCGGGTCGGAATATTTACGAGTGGTAAACGAGAAAATTCGGTTATTAAATTTCACGTTTATTTCACGGAAATGAACGTAACTTTTATATTCGGGGTCCTATACGCGGTGCTCTCGGAAGTTTCTAACTTTTTTTTGTTTAATTCCATTCAACGACATGCTTATCGTAGTAATATGCACGAGTTTGAAAGTAATATGTCACTGTATCATAAGATCAACAATATAAATGGGATTTACAGTAAACAGTGTATATGTAGCGAACCTTCTTGTACATTGTGACAATCCCAACTCCACTTATTAGCTACTCTTAATTTAAAAAATATTCACCATCATCTTTTTGCTATTAAAGGGCCGATAACCACCCGCCAAAAGAACATCCCTTAACGCGTGTCCCATTCGGCGGAACGGCGCCAAACGGACCGTTACCTTACATCTTCAGCCAGTGTAACTCTCGAGACCCTTTTCGCTCTAGTCGATTATAATTTCATTCCGCCGAATTTCCCCGCGATTAATGTAGCTGCACGGAACCGTTCTCTCTAATTAAATCCCGCGTACAAGGGCCGAGCACAATTTCGAATCCAGGGTTCGATCGATCGAGTCGCGAATGCCGTGTCGCGGGGAGGATGAGGGTGGGTGGCGAAGATATCGATAGGCAATAATATTTACACGTTCGAGATTCATCGTCGCGTCGCTCACCTCAATTCGATGCTCTGGTTCCGCTTGTCATTGATGCTGACGATCACGTCGCGAGGTTGTATGATGTTGTTGTCGTCGTTGCACTTTGTGGAAGTCACTTTGCCGCGCGGATGTTCCAACGAGAGCTGTAAAGGGCGGGGAACGTGTCCCGTCCAGCGGTTCCGCGCGATCTCTCACTGGTTCCGATCGGTAGACAGCGACATTTAGAATGATCGTCTACGAGATTCGAATGTCACGTCGATGTACCACGCGGTCCGATACGCGACTAGATCACACACGCTCGAGATCAGTTTAAATACCGAATCGTACAATTCTCATCGTACACCGCACTAACGATGATTCTTCTCCTTCGCGCACACTTCGTCTTCAGTAGTTTGTCGTTCACACGCGAGAGTCACGAGGGATGTTCCCGCGACGTTTCGTACACCAGCACAGAGGAATCTCACGATCTCTCTTCTATCAGAGATAGAGGATTATAATCGACACACGAAACGCACACGAAATCGAAGCACGAAATAATTACGAGTGTTTACACTGGCAAATGATCGACGCGATAAGACCGTCCTCGTCGCATTTAAACGGCGACGAGTTGTTCACCGCGTGCCCCCGCAAAGATCGACGAGTCTGCCAGCTGATCGAGGATCCAGAGAACGGGGAGAGAAGCAGCCTAACCGGGGGAAGAACCGAAACGCGAAACAAGCACAACGAACTGCGCGGATCCGCGACGGTGGCAGGCAGCAGGAGAGGTAGCGTGTGCCGTGTATTTACCCCGCGCGACGACGTAAACACTTCGCACGAAAGCTCTCGACTGGCTCTAGGCACGGGGTGACCGAGCGGGTACGGTGGTTCGCGCAAGTAGCTCGGTAACGCGGCGAAACAGTGCGCAAGCTGTGCTTTTGTGCGGCAGATGCAGCGCCCGGTGGAATCGGCAAGCTGACAGTCGGTATCTACGCCTCTGACAGCCTGGTGGTCCAGACCTGTCTCGTGACTGGGCTCCTCTAATCTCTTTCCAGCTCGGGTACCACTGCGATTTCCTCCTCCAATGTTCACAATTTCTTCCCTTTCTTCTTCTACTCCGTTTCTCATTCGTCCCTCACGCCTGCTCTCTCACTCTCTCTCTCTCTCTCTCTCTCTCTCTCTCTCTCTCTCTCTCTCCCGCCACTAGTCCCCCTGGCGCAGCGCGTCGTTCACCCTTATCCCTATCTGTCGTCGGACCGACTGACTCCGGCACTGACCGTTCGACCTGTGTGTACCTGCGCCGCGGCAGAGCGGCCACGGTGGATCGCGAAAAGTAACTGGCGAGCCGACCGACCCCGATTGCCTCGAGTCTGCGCCCTAGCGACATTTCTCGTGTACCGGATATAAAATATAGACGGCAGCTACCGTGTACCTGTACGCGTCCTCTCGCGTTTCTCTACCCGTTCTGCTCCATTCCGTTTCTCTGCTGTTCCCTCTGCCCCTCTCGTGCCCACCTTTCTTTTCTCCTCTCTTCACTTTGGCCCGCCCGCCCACTGCTCGCGCGCTTTCCTCTATCCTCGGCTACGCGCCTCGCTTGAAAAGGAAGAAACCTACAAAATCTCCTGCTACCCCACTTGCCCACCCTCCTCCGTTTCTCTTTCCTTCTTTCCTTTCCTGTTTCTTGTCTCCTCCAGCAGTAACCTCTTTTCATTCGACGTTCTCTGTCTCCCTTGCACGAGCTACGTCGTTGCTTGCTTGTTGTCCCCCTCCCCCCCGCCTTCGCTCTTCTTGTTGTTTAGTTTTTCGATTCATTCCCCGTCCGTTTGATCCTGTCCTCTTCTTCTCTTCGCTACAGCTGCTGTGGCGAACTCGCGTCACGGAGGCTGACGCGTTGCTGACTCGCGTTGCTCTTGTTGCTGCTGCTGTTGTTGTTCATGGCCGAGGCTTTATACCCGGGAACTGAAGAACACGCCGGGGGCCACGGGCGTAACGGAACGCGCGGCTCGTCGGAGTACTCGTGTTTTTGCGCGATAGACGTTGGAGCGGTTGAGTCGTTTGAGGTCAGATCTGAATCAAGTTTCTGTTTATGAACGTTGCGTTCGGTTGGTTTCGATGGTGAACGATGTTTCGGAGTAAATTTTAGGTTGTATCTGAGGGTACGTCGCGGGTAAACAAAAACACACGATCAACACGAGGTTCTGCTTCTCTCCTATTTCCTCTGACAGTGTAGGAGCGAGGTACGATTTATATTGGATTTGATTACATCAATTTTGAACCAACGTTATAACATGTTTGATAGTGCAAACATGGGTTAGATTCATATTACATGTGGGTTAGTGTGGGTTTTGTTATGGTAGGCCTGGGCTTCCCTTTGATCCCGATCGCGATTAGATCTGGGTTATGAATGGATTAGACTTAATGAGGTATACCGTATGGAGTGTTGGTGTTTGGATCAAATTTAGCTTAGGAATGTTGTATGCGGCGGTACATGTTTGAAGATTAAATAATCTAATATCTGAAGTAGGTGGAGAGATTGGTTCCTTAATGGCCCAGCCAGTTCTCGTCTGACATAGGACTGAGCTATACTACTTATTTCGCTCTATTTTAGAGCCATAAACGTACGTTCGATTGGAATTTAGAAATAATCATAAGTACGGTATTTACATTTTTAACAGAAAGAAACATCGCTTCATTCGCAATTAAAGATGATTAAGGGAGATTCAGGTCTGGGTCTGAGCTGAACCTGAGTTTGACCTAACAGACGTACTAGTCAATTCTCTTGGTTTACAGCTCTTCCTTAGATGTAAACACTTTTAGTGTTTGCTGGTAGTATAATATAATTAAGGCAATAATGTTACAAATCTCTAAACGTATCAGTTTTGCGAGATACTTTTCGCAAACGAATATTTCTCGTTTCACAGGCGAGCGTGGAATTTCAGCGGATAAATTGCCAACAAAATAAAATATTAAACATCGTTTGCACACGAACTAATTTCGCGAGTATTTTTCTTTCTCCATTTCCCGAGCATCAATTTCTTACGAATATTATGAATTTCCCGGCCAGCATCGCGGAAGAATGTTACCTCGGGAATGGTCGGTGTAATTATGTTTATCACCGAGTTTAATACACGTATTTATCATCGTGCTTAACACGATTCAAGACGGAACACGGCGAGATGTTCCGTCATGGAAATGTCCCTGGATAGTTTCACTGCACATCGACTATATAATACACCTTTCGTAGTTCCTCTTTCCTTTTTCTTTCTTCTTTTTTTAGCGAAACAATCGTACAGATGGGTAACAAAACACCGTAACGAGCCACACCTTCGGAATACGTTAACGCATCGGACGTTCATTTCCCCGAGAATGCGTTTCCTTCGGGCCGGCAAACAACGTGCTATCGGTGTACGTGCAATGCAAATAGCACGGGATCCAATTTGCAAGCGTTACCTTGAACATCGCGTGTATTAGCGAGACAGTAGGTCAAATAAAGTTGCCTGGCGAAATCTGGACTAACGCTTAATTTGACGTCGTTACGGGGTGATTTAAATCTACCGTTTGCAGTCCAACTTTCCGCCCGTGCAACGGAACAGTGTTCGTTGTCTTCTCTCTTGCAAGTGATAACCATCCAAAGTAAAGGCCATTAAGACGGTACAGGTTGGAAGATTGAGTCTTAAAATTCGAAGCACACCTGCTTGGTTTGATTACCGAGGGCTAAATTGGTCAGAATTATGAAACTCGAACGTCGTCGGTAAGCTGACAGATTTATTAGAAATTTGAGGAAGCCTATTGAACGTTAATACGTTCCAGATTTCACCATGATTAATGACACTACAAATGTGCGATCATGATCAATAGGGCGATCGTTATACGTCGAGTGACGATACGTCGTTCTGGAGGAAGATTGAGCTTAACAGACTAATGAACTTCTAATGGAACATCATAACGTCAACCTGAAATTATTCGATTTTTTCATTTCATTCGACAGCAACATGATTCTATCGATCCATGAATATTATGCGACCATTTACACGGTTGCTTTAACAGGGTCGACGAACACGACAGGAATTTTATCGGAATTATTCGGGGAAATTACATCGGGTCTATTACGTCAACGTTACAGTTTGTTGCCCGGTAAACTGAATGCAAGAGGCCGTTTCTAGTGGGTCATTACATTTCGTTAATGCGCGGAATCCCATGCAGAATTCACAGATAGGCGAAATGCTGAGGTATAACCATGCCAACCCCCTCTCTTTCTCTCTCTCTCTCTCTCTCTTTCTGTCCGTCTCTCTCTCTCGAAAGCTCGCAACATGTAATTCGACGTTGAATTTCACGCTGCTATCGGACCTTTAAACATTGATCGCTCGGTCACTTATCCCGTGCAGCGTGTAGTTCGTCGAATTAACTGAACTAGAAAAATATCTTGCATTCAATGCAAACAAAATTCACGAGCGATCGCGATGAGATTTCGTTTATCGAACGCTCTCGATTGTTTAATTACTGCTGGACCTCCATTATTTAAATTAATATGGAGTTATGGCGATTTCGATGATGGAATTGGTAAATATTTATACGGTCCCTTCCTCTGCAATAAATTTCGATACTGTATACACTTGGTGTATCGGTACCTGCAGATTCATGTATTTCCAAATAGTTACGGATTTTTGCTTTCCAGTTAAAATCAATTACAGTATCTACTTTAATTATTCAAGATCAGGGAGTTGTATCAAAGCAACGATTCTTCGTTTGTTTACAAGTTAATTTTCCATCTTTTAAAAAAAGTTCGGCTTATTCTTCTTTTTTACATGGACAATAATTCCTCTACAATTTTACCTGCCACTATTGAAACTTCAAACTGTGTACATTTTAATAAAATTTCGTCTGTATGTTTTCCATTTAACTTTGAATCAAACAATTTAATAAATACGAGACAAACCTGCATTTTATTAGGAGAAACAATATCTTCCTTTGTCGTGGTGGTGCGAAGCGAACAGAAGTCAGGGTTCAATGTCGTCCAGTTATTAGCCGAGCAATTACTTAATTAGTGCGACGCGGAAACACGAACGTCAAAGTGTACGGTTTACAATACAGATCGTTGGCCACATTTCTCCGTATACGGATCGCGTAATGCATGCACGACGGGTAATGTGTACACGTTAATTGCATCGTCGTGCGCGTAATAAACGCTTTGCGGCTTCACTCTTTCGCAAAACCACGTTATTACTCTTCGAAGCGGGCGAAATCGGAAGTCTCCCACACTCGAAATTCTGCATTACAGGGTGTTCATTTCAAAACATAAAATCTAAATAATATCTCGGAAACAACGTATTTTCGGGGAAAAAAAATGTTGAATACAAAATATTCACGGTTTCAAGATGAAAATACAAATATCCTATTTGTTCTTCGCTCATTGAGCCTTTTCAAGGTTATTTGAAGGCATTGTTTTCAAGATACTTAGATTTGATGTTCTCAAAAGAACACCCTGTACAGGTATATTTGTCGCGGTGCGCTAAAAAAAGCGCAGAGAAAACGATGGAAAGAAGCAAGGCAAAAGAATACACTCGTAACTAGTACTCGAAAAGTTGACAATTTTAGATCTCCAAGTTCGCGAGTAAATCTTAACTTCAAGGGGCTAAAAGTGGAATCAAAGTTTTAAGTTTTGCCCACGAGTTTTATCTTCCTTGCGCGGTTCACGTAGGGAAAAAAGGTGGGAGTGGACGAAACACGCAAAGACCAGTGCAAATTTTGTTTCAAATTCCTCGAGCCGCCTCCATATTCATTACTCTTGCACCGGGATTTTTTTTTACCGGGACAAAAATTACCGCTCCACAGCGAACGAAATAAAACTGGAAGTACTTTTTTTATATATTAATCGTAACCTCGAATTACACGGGCGCCGTAACGTTAATACTAATTACTATTTAAAACCCAGAAACTGTACGTAACGCGTGTGAGTGCGACATCGTGATTTATGAGTAACGTTGATTTAACATTTTCAGATAATATTATACGCGTGATTTATCGTATTACATATCTGTCCTTTGGTCCAGCCATTCCGATTTCGAACAAACTATAATTTATAATCTCTGAATTCTTTAAATTTCACCATTTCAAAAGGACGTTCTATCGCTAATTCATTCAACCCTGTTAAAAATAGTTGGTACACATTTATTGATTCACGAACAGAAAGAGGATTTCAGATGACTCGTCAAGCAGTGAATAAATACCATAAGCCGCAAATATGGGCAAAACGCCGGGAAATTAATCGGCCATTAACGTTCCTGCACGCGTGTACCTCCATGATACGTGCATGACGTAACGTGGAAACGTTGATTTCCGCCGAATCTACATGCGGAAATGTTTGCACCTTTGCTGCTCCACGAAACTGTGTGCAGTGGCGAATGGCGGCCAGCGAACTGGCGTCTAGGCATCATTCTAATGCATCAAGCCGCGCGCACGTGTATCGAGCAGACTTCGTGCGTAACGAGACAGCCGCGTTCATCGTGATAATCTGGCCGCGAGTCGCGAGAAATTGTTCGACGATGTCACGTTCCGAAACCCCGGACGGTCTACCCGAAAAGAACGCGAGAACAAGCTATCCAATACGATATCAATGCAACCCCGTTAATTGTAACGAGTAATCGCTGCTCTGCGGAAACAGAAAACCTGTTGACTCTCTAAACATATTTTTCATAGGGAAATATAATATCGTTACAAATATTGTTAGAAATAATATTTCAAAAAATTGGACAATTACGTCTTTGAAAGGGGTAAAGTATGCTTGAATCATGGGAAGAATATTATGGAAATTTTATATTGCACAGGGTAGTTCTAAATAGCATTGTATTATTCGTAGCATTATTTAAAGATCGCCAAAACCTACCTATAGTACTTTTACCTTTTGACTCGAAAATAATACTAGGTGCATCAATATAAACTCTTGAGAAAACGATTGGACTTAAGAACGTTGTTCCCTATTTTAATGTGTAACAGTTAGCCAAGATTGGGTAACCGCACGGTTTCCGTATCAGCTTAGAAAACACGCGTTAAGGTAATGCGAACCAGGCCGCGTCTTTATCTCCTACACCAGGCTTAATCTGTTTCTACTTAACCGAACACTCGGCGGGCATTGCCCATTGCGCCCTAAGTCACCTGGATTAACTCCGATTCGCCACGTCCCGATACGATTTCGACAAAGATGGCCGGCGCCGAGTTTCGAGCCAAGCTGAACTCCGATCCCCCAAGGAGTCAGCCAGACAACACAAATCGCCTGGAACAGCCTCCGATACCGGTGGGCTGGGACAAAACTGGAACCGAATCTTGGAACAGGCCTCACCGCGAACGCATTGGACACAATTTCTCGCTTTCGAATTTCGATGTTCTAGTCGATGCTCATCCAAACAATTCTGGCGGAATCCACTTATCCTGTATAGTGCTCGATAAATCGATCGGTTGAGACCCCAAAACAGATTTAAACAATTCAGAAGTATTTAACTATTAAGGGTACCAATAAATATTATGTCAAACTCAACCCTTATTTTCAAGGAGATCAGATGTCTAAGCCCTTGTAGTGATATTTATCCTCGTTCTTTAATGTTCGCCAATCAGCTTCAGAGAAATGTATGTATCTTACGGTCGCGAATAGTATTTTCGAACCGAGCATTGATAAAGAAAAATTGATCGAGTGTATGGAACGGTGGCGGCGACGTGCTAAAAATGAAAGACAGGACGGGAGTGTCTCGCGTATCATGTAAGAAATATGATTCTGATTGTGTCTGACGCAATAACATCCCTTAGACAGCTCGTGCATGACACCGGAGCCTGAGCTAGTCACTTGTTATGCATGATATATTGCGGCGTGCTTTCTACGTGTCTTCGTTATAACGTTGTTCATATCTCATCACACCGTGATAGTTCGCTCTATTACGCGAATTTTCAAAATAACCTGCCAATTATGCGTACGGATCAGTCTGGTCTTGTAACGCCGCCACGTTTCAGATTGAGCCCTCGACCCGCACGGCCCTTGGGACAGAGGAAGGTCGGAACCGTAATTAACGGTGAATAAATAATTAAGATTTCCCGCTTACATTCTCGTTCGTGGCTGTGTCAAATGTTAGAGTGGAAATGAAATGATTTCGAATACTTTCTAGTAGATATGACCATTCATTTCTTATCTAAACTCATGTATGAATAAATATTAATTCCTTAATATTAATTCCTTAAAAATGGGATTGCGTGTTTACGTAGAGGAGAATTATATTTTATTTATTAATATCGATTATTAAATGCATGATACTTTGAATAACTTTACCACAAAGTGTTTACGTCGAGAGAGATGGGATCCTAGTGTCGTGAATAGGGTGGTCTTTCCTATCTAAATCACCATCGGTAACGTTGACCTACATATTACACGTCGGCCACGTACAAGAGGATTTTTACGGTAGTAATAAAGTCGTCGCGATAGCGAGGCATTTCATATAACCGCTTACTGGTACTCGTATACGTACACGTACATATATTTCAGCACCTAACACTTTGTAAAGACGTTTCGTGTTTCGAACTATAGAGGGAGGGGCGGCTAGAGTTGCGTCGTTATCGAACTTCTCTCTGGATAGAACAGATAAGCTCGTTACTGATAACGTTATGAAAGTCAATGAATTGACGAAGCTGCCAGGGGTGATTTTTAGAATATGTATAACCGTAGAAGGGAACTTCGTGAAAGTGTAATATAAAGTTGCAAATTTATCGCTTTTTGCACCTCGTGGCCCGGCGGCGAATTTTCTTTATATTCACGGTGTTAAAAGGGGGGAGGAGGCATAAAATATTTCATGGCGTCGTTAACTGATATCCAATCAACGTATGCAACGCGCTCGTTATATCGTTGGTCACCGTTGACCGACGTGAAATTTTTAATTTAAATTGACACGATTCGTACTGAAATATTTAGCCTTGCTCGTCACATAAATATCTCTTCGCACTACAGCCTCATACTTTTACTACTTTTACTACAACAACGATTCATTATAGTATGAACTATTGCATTTGCTGTATCAGTGTGATCACTGAAGAGTCGTGTCAGAATTTTACTGATTAAATACTCATTTGTGGAATCATTAAACCTACACAACGAATTTGTTTCACCTTTCTGGAACTAACGCTTGTATTATTCAGTTCCCCAAGAATGCAAACGTTGCATCGCGCCGGGCAAATAAGGATGGGACGCACCCGAAATATTTTTGTTTACCGTAGCGTGTATATAAAATTACGGGACGCAATGGAATGCTCATTAGATCCCAGGCGATTTCATCGTCCTTTCCACCAACTCCCTACTCTATTTCCTTCTCTCTCTCTATTTCTCCACGGAGTTCCAAGTTTATGTTTACCCTAACTTCGGCAAAGAATGTATCAAGTGTGTACCATCCGTCTCGAGAGTTTTACAGTTGCCATGAACCGCCCGCCACCGACTCGAAATATTCTGATTAAACGTCGACGAACGCGGCTTTCCTACGGCAAACAATAAACATTCCAGCCTGATGAAAATTGTATTGTGTACGACGAATTTCTTTCGCGACTCTCGCAAGGTTATCGTTACAATTAAAAAAAAAAAAAAAGGAAATGAATTCCACATTCACACCCCGTGACTAACTCGTTCATCGCCATCCCACCGTTTTCCGCGGCGTTTCAGGCGAAATCTTAAAATCTTTCTCCCGCGAGAAGCTCAGTCCCCGTTCCTTTTACGAGGTGTCGAGGCTTCAGGACCAGTGAAAATATTTTAATAGAAAGATAGGTCTGTTTATGCTTTCATTCCCCATAAGAAAATAAACGCATACTGCAGTGTCCCTAGACCTGACGTGTCTGACCATTCCTCGCTGTTTCCACTTGCTGTAACGTGTACCGTATTATTAACTATCGTCGATTTTAATCTTCCAATTGTTGATCATGTACAGTCAAGACGTAATCAAAACCACACTAATATCACCATTCATAATAATTGTACAAAAGAAATGTAAGAGCAAACAGAGGGTAACAAAATTATTAATCTTTTCGAAAGCTCGCACGCGAGCCTCGGTTGCACGAACAGACGTTATTCTTCAACCCGGGTAATTCGAAACGCGATAGGGTTACGTCGTAAAGAATGACCGGACATCGTTCGTCAATCCGTCGAAGAAGTTAAACGTGCGGTAGAAGGCGGAGCATTTTTATCTGTCGATAAGACGATACGGGCAGCAACTCGCGGCGTAACTCCTTTCATATTCAATAATAACGTCACGACGGCAACCCCGCGACGCAACTTTGAATACGTATATAACGAAAGTTCGGGGGGAGTGGGGGAGTGGTGGGGGGGACTTATAAGATGTCAGAAACTTTCTAAGATAATACAACAAGACACAAACGCGTCGTGGCAGCAGCCGACACTCCCGCAGAGGCAACTTTCTCAATTTGCTATCTATGACTGCTAGACTACGGATTCTAACTCGATACGCGAGGGCCTTTTAATATTCATTAAATCGCGCGAGCGCAGAGGTTGGAGGGGTTCGTCTTGAACATCATTTCCCGAGACGGTCGCCGCCGAAACAGGAAATCCAATTTTGCGCGGGGCCACCCCGACTCTCGCGTTCGTCTCGTCAGATAGAAAATAATTCTGTGGTGATGGAAGGTTCATTTTTTTTTTTTTTTTAAAGGATATGCACTCGCGCCAGGCAAATATCACGTCGGGTATCTTCTCGGAAGAATTATGAAGCGTTTACTTACCGTGCCCGTCGAACACGGAACAACCGACGCCACAGGGAAATATTATTCCGGTAACTCTCCTCTTTCCTCTCGTCGGCTTCGAAATTAGTTTCTAGTTGCGCGTACGTTAACTTGAAGCATACATCGACCTGATTTCTTTTCGCTTTATCGAAGATTGTATTTGCGTAAAGGTGGTTGCCGTTGGTGAACAAACGTGAGAAAAAGAATCGGAAGAAAATTCTATAGACTTCGGAAAATGTTCTTCATTCAAATGTTGATTCGTTTGAACAGTGTTATTAAATTTACGTAGTACGAGAGTATATAGTAGAATAAAAATGACAGGTGGTTAACTCGGAATCGTATCATAATAGTATACGACGACTTTCGTTTAATCGAACACGAGACAGTACGGAGAAAAAAGTATCATTTTCAACACTATTGCGGGTCTCACTATGAATGCATAAAGCAGCCCACGGTTCCACCATGAAATTTTCATAACTCACGCCACTTACCATGAATTTATGCTCACCCTGGCCGCATTACCGGCATTACCGAACCCCCCGCCCCAGGCGTTGCGCGACATTTTATCCAACATTTATGATCACTATAAGCTAAGATCGTTACCCGTATGCTCGTATTTTTCACCATTATCGGCTAATAGGACCATAACTCTCGGTACGACACAAATGAAAAAGCGCGGTGGCCACGCATCCTTATAATGATCCTTGGCGTCCGCGATATGTTCGACAATTTGGCTTTAGAGACCGCGCCAGTAAATAGAGGAGAGTGTCCAGTAATCGTACCAAGCTCAACTAACTGTTGTACAGGGATTATTTCATAAAATATTCATGTACATTTAATTGAGAATTCCCACAAATCAAATTATATTCCCAATCCGATTATTTAGGTCCTATATATTCACAATGAAAGAAATGAAAAATACCATTGAAATAGGAACGATTATTTGAATACCTTCGTAGATGTTTCCTCTGGGTTTGTTCTTGTTTAAGTAAATAACCGCGTATGTTTTTCACATGTATTTCCCTTAAGAGATTCAGTGACCCGCGGTGAAATATAAAACACGAAGGAGGATAAATATTAAAATGAATGCAACGCGTATCTAGAAAACGTGCGGGCAAACCGTACGTTCCGGATTATCCACGGACGTACACTTATTATTTTAGCTTTCATTTGAAAACGCGGGGGATGAACCCAGGCAACTTATGCTGTACAAGCAACAAGAGTCAGCGAAAGTGCAACGTCATCGGGGAGTGGTTGCTGCTACGAAACCGACCCACGAGAAACGCATCAGCGCGCGTTGCGTTCGTTAGCATAAACGGACCCAATCGTATCCCCCGGCGTTATTAAATTAAATTGAATATTACTACATTTTGTTATTCAATCAGTTCATTACCTCGCGCGGCGTTACGATAATAACGCATGGAAAGGGGGACCAACCGCGGAAATAAAACAAAATCGGGAACGAAAGCATTTCATTTAATTAGCGAATCAATGAACACTCATCGGCAATAAAATGCTTATCATTGCGGATGGTTGAATATATATTTTAGCTGCAATTAACTTCAATTACAGATTCAATGGGCATTGCATAAAACAAATATCGATTCCACTTGGCAGCTCATTAATAGTCGACATCGTGAAACATGACATACAGATCACTTCATGTAACGAGATAAAATACTTCACTTATATTAGAAACGAAAAAAGCTTGTCTCAACGACAAAAACACTCTTCTTCAACAGATTGACTACCACGCCACCCAAATACGGGTGACACAGTTCCTATTATTGCAAAGAGGGTGGATCACATAAACATCGTTACAAAGTTGTGCGCAATATTAATACTTGTAACGTAATTTAAAACATGACCAACAGGCTCTATTAACAAAACGTATATATTGTCGATTTATGACTTAACCCTTTGCACTCCGAGCAACATTTAATATGACCAACCAGCAACTCTGAGTCATTTTTACTATGAGCAATCAGCTACTCCTGGACTATTTTACATTCGTGCGAGCACGCTTCTAAGGAAGATTGAAAATCTTGCTTTGTCAATAAAAAAACACGTACATTTTTTAAAATTATGTTTTAAAGTTATAGGCTATCTTACAATGACCACAGCGGTGACATCGGAGTGCAAAGAGTTAAAAAACGAAATAAAGTGTGTCTGACCACATACGGCTGGTTTCACTGTGACAGTCAACGTGCTAACGAAAAAGTTACCTAGCCAGTCCTCAACCTTCTCGATGGCCGTTCACAAGGCTGACAGGAATCCCCAGGCAACACGAAGCGATCGTAATATCCTCTCCACCGTTCCCTATAACTATGTCGCCAGTCCCGAGCCGTACAGCAATAGAGAGGCAAAGCCGTATTTGCCTCCCCTTAAGTATACGTTTAGCGACCAGCCATTCTATCCAGCCGTTCGACGCAAAGAGCAGGCAACTGGTGGTCGTTAGTGCCCCTGCGTTCTCCCGTCTACGATGTATGCACACGCATCGGGGGTGCAGAATAGGATGAGGGGGTGGTAGGTAGTCAACGATATAGTCGACAGCCGAAACACTACTTCTAGCGTCTAGCAGCTGGCATTCGGCCAGTCCCGTAGCCGACACCGGTTTCGAGGGTTCCCCGGTCTGCGGCCTGGTCCTCGTTGTTATACGAGGATTACCGTACGCCGTGTAATTACGTCGGTTTTCCCTTCGCCCTCGCTTTATCCTCGTGTATTCCACTCTTTATCGCCGGACCGGTGCTGCGTGCGAACGCGACTCCCTCTAACACCCCCTGTACCAACCCATGGCATTTACATCCCGTTAAATGTCGTAAACTTGTCAAACCGAACAGTTATTCGCAAGGATCTCCAGCCGTTGGTCCGGGTAGCCCACGTTTTGCGGTGTCCTGGCGCGCGCAGACGGCTGAGAGAGAGCCTCAGGCCTATCCGACGCCGTTACTTCTGACAATTAGAGGACACCGGGGGTCCTCGATTGCACTTGAACGTTTAGATATCGCGTGGGCGCCACGGTGACTTCTGGGCGAGCAATTTTTACGGCTTAACCGTCGGAGAACGTTTTTAACCCTTTCGATACTGTTAGCGCTTGTAGGTGCTCACTTCACATTGCTTATTACAAACAGTTGGCGCATTATCAATGCAATAACTGGGGTTGCAGGATTATGTATTGTCCCATGTTTCGAATTATACCGTACTGTGTTATGTTATTAAATATAATTCTTTAAATAGAAGTTAATGTTACTGTTAAAATTTTAGTATGTGTACTAACAATTCAATACAGGGTGTAAATAAATAAATGATATCAGTTTAATGTAGTAAGATTTAGTGTTCAGGCGATTTCCATATAATTTCTGAAAAATGCACCCTGACGAAAATTTTCGTGGTACTTATCGTAGATCAGATAGGGTAGTTTATTTGTCCATTGAAATCTGGCGAGATCGAGGCACTCGCGGGAGATCGAACGAAAGGGAAGGAATGTTCGCGCGGAGTTTTCTCGGTGGTCACGGGAGCCGTTTCCTTGGGCGCAGTGAAATATAAATTTAAACCTCCGTTCTCGCATGCTTATCTGCCGTTATACGGCTGCCGCGGGAATAATTACTCGAACTGTAATTTTTAAAACGGGCCGGGCAGCGTGGCAATAGATATCAGCGCGTATAAATTGAAGCGGCGACGGTGGCCGCCCGCGGCCGCCTGCGCCGGGGGGAAATTTTAATTTCGTTCGCCTGCGAACGGAAAATTATTTTCCACCTCGCTCTTCGTGTACGGCGGCGGTGGCGCGCGGCACGATCGCGTCGGCTGCACGAGCCGAGGTGTTGTAAATCGCGATCAAGTTTCAACGTGGTTAGGCATCCACGCCACGGCTAAGGCGACCGCGACACAGCTTTCGAAAGATCTATCTCCCGGCTTAATGAGGAGTGAAACGAGACACTCGCCCGGTAATGAAATCAATGTGTGCTGGTAGGTAGTACCCACTAAAAATCATTCAGGCCATTTAACACCGGCGAAGAGACCGACCTGGCGATACACCGCCCCAATAGAATTACTTCCGCTGTTTGATTTGAACGGTTTAATTGTATTACACGCTGATCAAATAAAGATTGCAACTGGACTGATGAACGTTTGTTAGGTGATCTGAAGTTTATGTAATTGCAATCGATAGTCGGTTATTGTTAATTGTAGCTAGATAGAGATGCTGTAATTTCTGTATCACTATATGTCTTCCAATGATAAACGTGATCAAACTATTATGTTCAAAAATCAATGAATCAATAAAGGCGACTTACTTAGTTAAGGACTAATATCATCAGGTGTCCACCGATGCACATGAATGTAAGGTGTCTTGGAAGTGGTGGTACAACCAGGTAGGCAGTGATTCTACGTGAAAAAATAACTTTTTCACTTGAGACTTCGTTTTCGAGCAGAATCGATTATGGAAATTGATCCGAAACGCGTGTATTAGTCATGGTAATAAGTAGAAACGGAAATCAATGGACAGACGCGCTAACCAAAGTCCTATTCGATTGGACACGTATCTCAAAGATTTTCAAAATCGATTTTCTCGAGAACGAAGTTTCTCTATATTTTCTATATTTTAACGAATAATTACCACCAACTTGATTGTACCCCCCGTTACATAACATCCTGTATATTGCCGACAAATCTACAATCGAAGCGCTCTTCAGTATCACGTCCACGTCATTTTGCGAAATATTCTTATACACTTGTTGTATCTATTAGGAAATACAGTTTCTTATTGAAATTTCAATAATGTATTCTCTTACACGTGTAGGTTTCCAACACGAATACATGAATGAGAATTCTGTAGAAAGAGGAGCGAATGAAAGTAGAAACATATAATTACAGACTAGAAAAAACGTACAAGATTCAGAACCAACACTAACGAACGCAGTAATAGATTTGAAAACTTGTAACTACCCAGTAAACAAGTAACGGTTCTACGTTTCCGCCGTAAAAGTCAATTACCGCATCCTGAACGGAGAGAAAAGTGTACACTTTCAGCACGGTCGACATCGATCAACCGTTAGAAATTGCAATTGGTCGGCAAAACGATGCAACTTGTCGTCAATTTCGCGGAGAGCAATAATTGTGTTCGTATTCCCCGCGATTCACCGGCACACGCGACTATCGATTATCTATAACTTCTGCGGTCTAATTGAGTGTTCCATTTTCGACGTACGATTATCATTATAACAGCAACGGGAGAAGGTAAAAGAAGGGTGATGGCAAGGTTCGGTATACTGGAACATCGGAGGATTACAATTTCGCTTGCACGGCCAGCCCCCACGGCGAGACGGCGCATCCCGGTTTTATTTCCATCGTAGCTCCTAACGAGATATTGATACAGCAACGAAAGGCCAGCTGTAACTTTCTACCGGTGGCGGTGGATCTCTCACATATAGACTCCGTCCGCAGTCACTCGTCGTTACGCGGCGGATGGGCCTCGGTAAATCCACGTTAGTATGTGCGGAGGGTTGCGCGAGCACAGGCTGTGTAACCACCCTTCTTGTTCTCGAGCATCGTCCATAACGTCGTTCCAGAGTTCCACGACAAGCCGTCGGACGACTTGAAAATTTATTATCGAGATGCCGGGTGGAAAAACCGCGAATACGACACTCCCGATCGGTGTCTTCCTCCCCATGATCCTTCCGTGGCCGTGGTTACGTCGTGATTTTCGATCACGTGTTACTGCAAAATAATCTCGGATCGAAATACCCCACGATATTACCGTCGAAATGGTAAAAGGTGTTTTCATGGGTTCACTGCCAAAAGTAACGTGTGCTGCAGACCTTCGATTTTAGATTACTTTGATCCCTTTGAAAGGTGAAGAGTCGATCGATACCAGAGATAACGTAATCGCATATTGGTCTCGCGTAGTCGATTGATTCTATTACTCATCCATTATGCGGCAAGTTGGTAGAGGCAAGATTGGAGCCGGAAGGAATGCAGTCTAACTATTGACTGCTCCTTTGATGCATAGCTACTAAGCCACGCATAAGCAGATCTAACAGGATTGGCTGCGATATCTCGAGAGGCATTCTACGCAGCTTCCCCTAGTTGCTTGATTCTGTCACCGCCTAACTCTATTACTTAGTTCCCGTATCAGAAGTCAAGTGGCATAGTTTTGTGAACCTAATACAAAACGGATGATTTCGTTTATGCTGTTATTCGATCGCATCGGGTACACTTTAGTTGGCTAAGAGTCCAATGTTATGTGCCCGTAAAGAAAATAATTATTTTGGTTCTGACGTTGTACATACGGGGAAATGAGGAACATAATTATTTTCACACGAACGAAACTAACACACGGACGTCACGGTCACTGATATCATCGCGCATACCGGAGGCCATGAAATTTTAAACATCGCCGCGCGTAATGACACCTCAACGGGAAGGGTGAACTCCATTGTCTTCGGTGACATGCGAGCATTAATTAAACGAGCCACCCTCCTTCTATTATGTACTTGTTATCGGGAACGGGAGAAAAAAATTACGGCCACCTCGCGAACGTCCTGAATCCCTAACGAGTGCGCATTTTACGGCTGGTACGCGATATCGGCCGGGAATATAATAAATACGTCCGTAAAAATGTGTTCATACAGAGTCGGTGAACAAATAAAATCGTCCATAAAAATCTGGTCGTTACGCGGGGAATTCCACGCGTGACTTGTACAAAGGGGAAATTTGTTCTTATGCGGTGCACGCAACTGCGGTCTGAACTCTCGTAAAAACGACTTGTGTATAACGTCACTTAAACGTACCTACGGTCGAAATCATCGATCATGAATACGATCTATAACTTTCACGGGGACAATACGCATTGCATTTAATAAAATAATTCGAAAGAGCATCTAGATGAATCGATGACTTCCGAATTAATACAGGATGAACTGCTATGGTATTTCGACTGGTTAAAATCCGAAAACGAAAACATTATTTGTAATAGTATTAGTTTCTATGAATATTAATAGAATATGGTAAATTGAAAATTTACATATCAACTGGATTGATTATTTCGGTAAATTATTGAACTTGGTTCAATTACTAATGAGTACCGACTATAAAGGGACAAGACATAAAAGGATATGACGTAAATATTTGTCATTGAAGCAAATCAAACTGTTCCACCCCATCTAGAACGGTTTAACATAAAGAGATAAACGGAAAAGGTAAAGGGGATATAGAGAAAGTTTACACAGCATTATTTGCGTGGACTGTATTTACACACGATTAAGGGATACTCTGACGTTTTATTTCCTCGTGGGTTCGAAGATTAAAAAATTTTCCACTCTGAGTAACTGGAAATAATTTGATTTCGAGTAAAACAATTAGTTGCCTGATGTACGTATTATGTAATTTATGATAATTGGGTTACACATGAAATGACCAGTGCTATAAATGTTCTATCAATGTAATAAAATCTGATAAATGCATTTCCAAAAACAAGGTATAAGAATACACAATAGCTAATGTCTGAAAAACCACAACGTCACAATCAAGATGACCGTATTATTGCTCGGATGAAGCAATGAGAAGTCATTTTTCTCATTCCATTTAGTTTCCTTTCGCAAACATTGTGTGACATTAGTTTAATTACGTAACAATGTTACGGAAGTGTCGCCTCCACAGGACCGGAAGCTACAATGAGACCGCAATAACTTCTTTATGGGCAGTAGTGAATATATCTTCCATACCCTCTGTCGATTGAAATACCAGAAAATACAGCAGAGGTTCGATAATTGAGACCTTATTAATGATCGATAGGAAAACCCCTTGCTGACATGTAGGTACAGTAGAAGTTCGATAACTGATCATTTAAGGGCTGTAGGGGTACGTACGAAATACAGTAAATTCAGCTATGTGTCTCTCAAATTAAGTGAAATACAGAAGTTTTATTTTCTAGAAAATTATTGTCAAAGAATGCAGCAACTAGTCAGATTAGTTTCGTAAATAAATCGAAACCCTGCATCGGCACATTGTTTTTTAGGCTATCAAATATCACACGGAGTGTCTTAGGAAGTAATAAAATCTTTTACACAAATTCAATGAAATACTTTCAGGTACCCAGTTTAGGGCTACGAAATTAGAATGTTCCAGAAGAGGTAAAGAAGATTCATATTTGCAATTATTTTGTGATACCGTAATAGAAATTGGTATCCTGTCAGAAAAATCGTATTTAACGATATGAAATGAATAATAAATAACGGTCTTAGGAGTTTATACTGGAGAGCTAAATCTTTAAAAGGAACATGTCGCTTAAACAAATTAGTTAAAAATGATATTTATTTGGGGAATATGAACATTATAATTAAACGAAAGCGGGAGAGCGAGCCGTGGTATCGGTGCTCTCCGTCGGTGTCGACGAGTACCGAACGATGCCGAAAATGGTCGGAGCAGGTGAACGGGAGAGAGCGAGAGCGCTAGAGCGAGCCTCGGTATCGGTGCTCTCCTTCGGTGTTGACGCGTGCCGAAGAATTTCGGTGGTCTATGGGGGCAGGTGTGCGAGCGAGAGAGTACGGTAGAGCGTGCCGCGGTATCGGTTCTCTCCGTCGGTCCAACGCGCTAGTGAGGTTGCGTCACACAATTCATTGACTTAGCCGCGTACACGTGTACCATGGCCGTACCTGGCTGTACCATCCGGTGTTTAGGTCGTTCAAGGAAGGTCGTTCAAGCCGGCAAAAACAACTCAACACGAACAAACCTGCGTACGCCCAATACATAACGGCGTTAGCTTCCTCACTTTCTCGTGAGCCGTCGCGGAGGGTGG
>NW_015373928.1:625035-747973 GCF_001272555.1 Dufourea novaeangliae
CTGAAGAACGAAGACAACCGACGAGGGAACTTAGTTTTTTATAGGTTTAGGCTCAAGAAAGAAGTCATCCGCCGAGGGATTTTAGTATCGGTAGTATTATATAGTTAAGATTTAAGTAATTTATAAGGTTTATTGTGAAAGGTGGGTAGATGTAGAACTTGTGATTCCATCTACTTGCCTTGGGCCTCCACTCGCAGCAACCTCCTCGTGGTGAGGCCTGGGCAATCGGTATTGTCATCGGTAAAGTACTGTAAACTGATGACAATATCGAGCTAATGGCTGCGAACTTCGAATCTATCTGATAAAACCACGTTCTATATTACATCGAACTAGGATTATTTTAGAAATCGATATGAGATTCAACGTGTAAAAATGTCTAGTACTTTGAATGTTTTAGAAAATTATTCGAGATAAAGATATATGGAACTACTGAAAATTACTTTAGATTCCTTTTCCTTATTCTGTAAATTCTTTGATTGGAATGTAAATGTTGCTGGAAGTATGAACATTTTGACAGGACAATGATATAAATGGAACTTTAAACTTTTTTAAGTGTTACAGTGATATTTCGTTGGCCTCCGTATTAGCGCACTGCGCCGACGCGGATAGCATGATATAGTCGCAAGGAAACAATTGAATCGAATAGACGTATTGTACCGTACCGCATCGTATTGTGTTTCAAACTTTTATATCATTACAATTTAGATGTATATATGTATATTCCAATAAACATACGTCAGGTAATATAAGCTTCATTTCATCGAATTGTCTTAAATATAACTGCATAAACAATGTACAATCTTATACTAATTATAGTTGTCTTGTTCAACAGGATTCTGCATAAACTAACTACTGCCTACGTCTTTTAAACTTAGGCTGTAGTATAATAGTATCTGCAGAAACTGCCATTATTGCTGGGGTTATTATCTAATTTGTTTACGGGAACACGGACAAGCGTCAGTCCCAATTCGAGCAGAGGACTACTGCAAATTACTACACACGTCTATCGTATGCCACCGGTAATCAAAATTTCGGTGTCGAACTTATGAAAACTTTACGAAGCTTTGAAGACGGTACGGAAGATTTGCAAGTTACATGGGAGGGAATTATTTGTGGCATATAAGGTACAATCTTTTATAAGCCTGAATAATATCTAAGCCTACTTTTTCTGAATTTATATAAATATCATTACAAGTATATTATAAAATCATATAGATAAGTAGGATTTAAATAAAATAAGTATCTAAGGGCACTTTTATTGAATCTCTACAAATATTATTATAAATATATTGCAAAATCATACATGTAAGTAGTACTTAAGGTAATTGTTGTTAAATTTACATAAATACTATTGTAAATTGTATATTTTCGTACAAATTTTTCAATAAAAATCGGCCAAATCATACATACGCGTTATTCATTAACCCCGGAACTATCTCCACTCCTATTCCTAATATCAATTAATCAAAAAAGTAATAAGATATAATAAATAATAACAAAATAATTAATTCTAAAACTTTTAAGGTTTGGAAGAAGTTCTGGAGTTAGTTGCAATTTTTGCCACCAAAATGGTGGGGGCGCCACTAAATGTCCCATAAATTCCCAAATTTTTCCGGCACTTTTCTGAATCCAAGATGGCGGAAAAATAGTGGGGTCACAGGACCCCCTGGTGTAGCACCAGAGACCCCGTGTAGTGGGAGAGTGGGGTCATGTAACCCCAGGTGGAGGCGCCAGAAACCCAGTGTGGAGAGAGCGTGGGGTCACAGAACCCCCGCTGGAGGCACCAGAGACCCCTTGTGGTGAGACACTGGGGTCATATAACCCCAGGTGGAGGCGCCAGAGACCACGTGGGTGAGAACGTGGGGTCATAGAACCCCCGGTGGAGGCGCCAAGGACCCCGTGTATGTGAGATGTACTCTCCCGAGCAAAGCTATTGAGATATCTGACTATTGATTATTATAAAACAGATCAAGAGCAATTTTTTGGTATCATAATATTTGTCTAAAAAGGTCATTTACTACCTATTTTGTTAACAGCAAATTGTAAGTTTTTCTTTTGCGAATATCTCATTAACTATTAATGGTACTGGGGGAGCAATTTCAGATTCGGAAGGAGCAAATTGGGAGCAATTTTTTGATATATAAATCGTTTAGATACGTTAACATTCGGCGCCAACTATTTTCCGGTTTCGTCCGTGCATTGATACAATTTCTCGTCGTACCTACTGTGAATATGGAAGATCTCTTTATTCTGTTTTACCTTAAACAATTACGAACAGATTAAGTTTCTCTCGTTTAGATGACTCCATATCTTACACAATCCACCTGATAATTCATTTTGCATATAATTTTCTAACATGAAGGAATTATATCTACTATTGTCAAATTTAATAATTCAGACTACTGAATATTACAAATAGTATTAGTACCAGGGGAAACTGAAATTCAGTAAAGACATCCTTCTGAGTAATGCCTCTATGAAGTTCCTCATGAATTTCGATACATTCCAATATTTCATTTTCCGAACGTAATTAGCTGAAGCTTGCAACTTACGAATAATATTATTGTACAACGACCATCTTTATTTGATAGAAAACGTTAACCTTTTCAAGAATCGTCAGTAAATTAATTACGGATTAATCGTTTAATCATGCTGCATGTAGAACACACCTGCGAAATCCCAAAAGAAGATGATATATTGTTCCTTCCTGACAGAACGCCACTGCGAAAACTCTACGATTTCCTCCGCCTTACGCTGATGGCCTCGTACAGAAATCCGGCTGCTCGTAAATATCTAGGAAGCACCGCTTTCATCGTGTCCGAGAGACGTCGACAGTTAAAGAAATACATGCACATTATTCATCCTTTCAGCATGTTCAGGTAGCCATTTTTCTACAGTAGACGCAAATTTAATTGATTATTTATGGCCACTGTAAACTCACATGGATTTAGTTTATCCAAGCAGAGACATTCCTTTATAATAGAAAACGAGAAGAAATCGACTTGGTATCACTTTTCGGGCTATAGAAATAGCATTGAAAAGTTTGGAAGACCAGTATGATGTAAAGTAACTCTTTAAAGGAACAATACTTCATGGATTTCTATGTTCAAACAGTTTGACTACTTCTCGTTCCATTTCCATAACAATGGAGATATTGAAGTGTTGTAGAGCTATAATTTCTAGCCCCGAGTAATTAATTAAATCGTCTACTGTTAAAGACTGAAAGTAGCAAAGAATTTGTGGTAGTTACCAACGTTTATGTAGGTTATCGAACTGCATTACACATATCTAACTACTTAGATCATTACAGCCATTGCTGGAATATCGTGATAATATTCGTAATAACAATCATGGAAATACTGATTCCGTACCAAGCCGCATTTGAAATGATTCAACGCCCAATGGCTTGGACCGTCGTGAAAAACTCTTTGCTGGGGGTGTGCTGTATCGACATGTTGATCAAAATGAAAACAGGGTAAATATACATGTACATGGAAATGGACAAAAGTGTTCCAGTATATTTGTTATTACCGATGCCTATACATATACACGCGTAACATACAAATATACACATTCGATTGTAATCAGTAATTCAGAAAATATAGCAACTTTTCTTTCCATCATCATCGTGTACGAATACATTTAGCAATTGGTGTGCTTACAGCGTAGAATGTACACTGACTTTCGGTTTCTCGAAAATTTCAGCTACATGGACGAAGAGGAACACAAGGTGATATTGGACCCGAAGAAGATATTAAACAGATACATCAAATCGAGCACATTTTTCCCCGATCTGTTGGGTTCCTTTCCTACCGATCTGTTTTTTATAACATGGTGGTACCGGAGGAAAGTGTTCCGCAAAATAGCGTCCCTTATATGCGTCTTTCGAGTATTCTCTCTAAGCCACCACATAAGCAAGCTAGCGCACGCTTACGATATGCCGTTGGCCCGTTACGAATTCTGCGTCGTTATATACTGGCTATTGATTGGTGTCCACTGGCAGTCTTGCTTGTTCTGGATGATACCAATAGCAGCCATGTCCATGCAGAGGCCGAAACCACCGGCGAATAATTCCTGGGTGATGGAGCAGGAGCTTTGGCACCTGTCGAGGGGAGACCAGTATTTTTCATCCATGTTACGCGCTATAGCCACATTCATGAAGTCCGGGCTGCTTCAAGCGAACGAGACGAACATGGTCGATTTGTATCTGATAATAGGACTACAGGTACTCGGCATCCTGGCCCCGTGGATACTAATCAGCCGGGTGATGCAATTCTTCAAAGGTACCAACAGTTCCCGTCTCAAGTACCAAGCGACCATGGCCCAGCTGAGACAGTACATGAGGCACAAACACCTCCCACATGTCACCCAGGCGAGGATCACAGAGTATTACGAGTTCCATTTCCAACGTCGATACTTCCGCGAGTCCGAGATCATACACACCCTGTCCACGCAGATGCGACACGAGATCAGCATGCACTCCTGTCGGAAGCTGGTCGAAAATGTCACCTTCTTCAACAACCTTCCACTCTCGTTGCTCGGCCGAATCGTCGGGCAGCTAAAATCCGAGATCTTCCTCACGAACGACGTGATCGTCCGCGCGAACCAACCGGGGGATTGCATGTACTTCATCGCTACAGGAACCGTCGCGATCTACACGAACTCGGGCAAGGAAGTCTGCCACCTGGAGGACGGCGCCCACTTCGGCGAAGTCGCGCTCGTCATGCCGAACGAGTTGAGAGTAGCCAGCGTTGTGGCTGTCGAGGTGTGCGAGCTGTATCGTCTGAACAGGGCCGACTTCGCTAGGACTATACACCCTTATCCCATGTTGTGGGAGAGAATCAAGAAGATCGCCATCGAGAGGCACGAGAAAACAATGATTCTGAACGCCCAGTAGATCATTTGGTATGTCTTTGCATAGATCGACGTAGTTCAGTGGAAAACTAATGTTAGCTGAAGGATCTTAATTTTATCGTGAATGTCGCAGTAGTATGTCGTAGGTTTCAATTCAATCTAATTAAGTAATAGCTTTAATAACACCCAATTTTTAATTTATGGATATTACTGACGTTCCGCTTTTATTATTCAATATAGTTCTCGATTTCGATGATTTCTATTTGTAAGACTATTGATCTTAAAAATTACATAAAAAAGTGTTATAAGAACTTCTTAGGTGGTACTCCGTGAGTTCATGGTAATGTTGATTTCAAAACATTTCCCGAATAAATGTACTGCAAACACATCGATCACTGGTAAATTTATTCACACGCCTATGAATTACCATCTTCGTACGGCCAGTTCACATGTTACATCCTAATATATTGTTACCGTAATACCAGCCCGCCAGGAATCTCCGTTAGACCATCAAGTTCAACGAATCGTTAATGAGCGCCGAAGATAATAGCAGGGGAAATTGTTAAAGCTCCATTACATCTCGAAGATCTGATAACTGTTTCTCCGGGGCAGGCATTAGCGCGGAAGATTTATTGGCGCAATTGCGATCATTTTTGCCATGCGGTAACAGTAGACCAGATTCCCGCCGTTGCTCGAGAGCGATCGCGGCGCTCCGAACCGACAGGACTGCAATTTTCAGCGTGAGACGATCCGTTACGTCGATCGCGAAACGAATGTCGAGAATGAAAAAATAGGTGTGATTTAGACATCCTCTGCAGCGGGGTGCGCCAAAATAGAGATCGACATAAATATTACCCTCCACTATCCAATTTAATTAAGGGGGAGGTCTAGTCTCGACGCCCATTTTCAATATAATATTTGGTATTCTTTTTTATGAAAAAACTGTAACACTTTTTGCAATCTACGTTTCAGGATATATTTATACATTACTTCAGGAAGAATTAGAAACTTTTTATATCGAGAAAAAATACCCTCTTGTGCTAACTGATTAAGATTCTAAAATAATTATTTTACGATAACTGATAGCAAGTATCTGAGAGTTTAAATGCTCAAGAATATACACAGTTCTTAGTTTAAACGTGCAGTAAGTACGGATACAATCTCAGAAATATCAAGAAATACTAAAATAGACTGCACCATCGGCGCATTCACTTCGAAAAGAAAAGAGAACAGAAATAGTTATTACCCGTCTATTATCTTATAAGAACCTTATCACCGTAGAATTAATTTCCTATAAATGCACGCGGTCGCGACGCGAGAGTCGATCATCAGCCCCATCTGTTCGCGTCTTCGTAGATAAGGGTGTCTGTGAACAGAACGTGCAAGTAGATCGTGTCCAGGCGACGGTCAGACGAAAGCGCGATCCTTTATTTTACACGTCGGGTGAATGCATTTTGACGGGGATGGTTCGTTAATGCGAGAGCTAGATATCAGGCCATCGTTATCTTTAATGCCGCGGTTATAAGGCTCGCCGGTTGATTGTCCCCTGTGTCTCCGTATATTACATTCAGAATGCAACAGGAATGAGAGAAGGGGGTGAGGGGCTTAGATGGAGAACGGATCTGATTTACTCGGCCAGGGCTCCGCTTATCTGGTAGAGATTCGCCTGTCCAGTCATTCCGACCGGTTCCACTCGGATGTCTACGTCGCGCGATCCAATGATACCCCAGCCCGTTATTAATGAATACGGTTTTCACCGTGAGATCCTCGTTTTGTTTTCCCCTGTGTAACGAGATTTCGTGCGGGTTTCGCGAGCTCTCCACTGACTCGGGACTCGCCGGAAGAAGGGGACGGAATCGGTAGGGGGGATGGAATCTTCGTACTCAACGGTGGACGTAAATCATCGACACACGCAGCCCGGGTCTGGAATCTTTAATTGGGAATTCATTATCGGGCCTTAACGGGGAGAGTCATCGTATCGTTGCCATCGAACGATGATGTATTTATCCGTGACGCAGTCGCATTAAATTTCCCCCCCGTGAGGAGACGGGGGGCCCCGAGCTGAATCGTCCGCGGCTGCCATGCGGCGGTGGTTTTTATTTCTGCAAATTATAAACGCCAGGGAAATGCTGCCCGCTCAAATGGCTATAGCGTGCCCGTTTACGATGCCCCGTCTATTTAACATACACCGTGGCGTTCGCGTTAATACACGGGCATCCCGGCGCGGGTCTCGTCGTCCTCTTTTTGCGGAGCGCAATGCGTTAAAGAGGATTCAAGGACTACTACGAGGATTTATTTTTCTCTCGAACGCGTGTCTGAGCCGCGATGATGAAGGAACTCCGTTGGCTCGACTATGAATTCCATTAAAAGTACTCTCACTTCGGGACTATGGGCTACGGATAAGCGGTTTAGTCTCTAGTGGGGCTAATATTTTGTTGGTAGCTGGTTCGACGGACCTCGTTCAAGCGTCGAAGGAGATTTGGACGTTCAGTGTCAGACAGGGTAAAAAAAAGAAATCCATAGAGTCCTCTTGGCTTCCAAACCAGTCGTTCGTTTCACATCAAATGATCTCTCTCGGTGCAAAAGCGTTGCTGATGATCATCTGGTCGCGGAATCGACGTCGGTAGGCCGATGGCGTCGCGGTGCGGAGAGTGCCGCCCATTCGGGCAAAACAATGGTTTGTGCGCATCGACGCATGGGCAGAGAGCCGCGGTCCGATGACAATGAAACGCTTAGGAGGGCTGGCCATTGTAATAGGACGGCGATGCGCCTGCTTGGTAGCTCGGTGCCGTACGCGCATCGCGCGTATCCCTACCTCGTGGCGACGCCGGCGAAATCCGCGAACGGAAAAGGGGGAGAGCGATAGAGAGAGACGAACAGAGAGTAAGAGAGAGAAAGAGCGTAAGCGGGGGCGGCGAGCGCGGGCCACCGAGACGGGAGCGCGATAGCGCGTGACGGAGCAACAGAGAGGGCAGCACCTATTGTTATCAGCGAACGGAGAACGGACTCGAATCCACGATAGAGGAAAGAAGACGGAACTAGACCGGGTTATCGGTGAACGAAGAAGGACAGAGAATCGGGCGAAACGGTACCAACTGCGAGACAAGAGGGAGGATAGGGAGACAGAGGGAGAGAAAGAGGGAACAGAAGACGAAGAGGAGAGATCGTTGCGGCTATGGTTATGTGGCCACACCCCGCCAAGCCAGCCAACGGGCTCTCTGCCGACTGACGACCCACCTGACCCCACAATGGCCAGATTCCGCTGGCACATAGCACGCTCGGTGGATGTATTGTTCCCTCCATGCCCACTTGAACGGCGTGCCCGACCGAAAAGGGGGGACGGATATGCACGAGACCGCGGATCAGACGAGGTAACCGAGGGTGTATGAAAAGACAGACGAGCTCGGGGATGGGCAGGACGAAACGTTCACGTTATGTCTCTCTCTCTCTCTCTCTCTATCTCTCGTCCGCGATGAAACCACGCGGGACAAACGACGCGACCCAGGCTACGACAACGAAGAATCGAGAGATGCGCTCTCTCCTTTCGTTCCCGAGCATTCTACGTGACGGCGGTGGCAGTCGCCGGGACCGGGTCGTTAACGCGTTTAACGGCGCGTAAATGATGCGTATCCCGATGCATCCTCCGGAATGCTGGCGTGACGCTGGTAATTCGTATCGGTTGCGTCTCACTCGTCCACGGCCCTCTGCCCTTTTACCGGCCGCGTGACGTCTTCGCAGAGAAGAGGAAAAATATGGATGACGATGGGGCTGGGTGGGGTGGCTGAGAGGCGTAGGGATGCAGAAGGCGGTTCGTCGTCCGGTTAGGCCCCAGGAAAATGTAAATTTTCGACAAGGGGACAGGTAGAGAGATTGAGATCCCTTTCTGGGAGGATCAACGTGGACGTTTATGAGGGTGATGTGTCAGGATGTATAAGATTATTACCATTACGAAAAATTATACAATATAAGAACAATAACTATGATTTAACACCCGGGATTTAAGATTTGTATATAGTAATCGCCTCTGAAATATTGGGCTCCGCCTCGTTCAACGAATTCTGCTTTTCGTCGCAAAACTTGTCGAGAACTATGGATGACTAGATCAGCTTTAAAACCAATTGTTTATTAGAAGAATCTCTGGATAAGGCGAGACAATCAAGACGCATACAGCAACATGCAGTTTCTGTAATGCCTGTTTTCAGCGAATCTCTGAAACTATGGGTTGACGTTGCCCCGCGTTCCACGGTATTATGTCTGGATCCCCGAAGGTCTTCACGCAGGTTCCTCATAGACGGAAACGCGGAAGGCACACCTATAGCAACAAAACCCGGCGACGGCGACCCTAGCTACGTTCTCCTCCACGGTGGGTCGATACTCTGCGGGCCACCACCCTCCCACAACCTGCTCCGCGCTCTCTTGCAGTGAACCCTCTCTCGCTCCCTCTCCCTCCCTCTCACTGTGTCCTTCTACCTTCGTTGCGCGCGCGATCTACCTCTCTCTCTCACCGTTCCACCCCTTCCATCCTCTCACATACCCATCTTCACCCACCATCGTACCGTTCTCTCATCCCTTTCGCCTCCTCGCCGCTTCCCCTGTGTTCCTCCTCTTCTTCCACCTCTTCGTCTAATCATCCACCTTCACCCCGCCGCCGTCATCTCTTTTACCCTTCTCGCTGGCCTCGTCCATAGGTGTACAGGTTGATTGATCGTTTATCGATACGCGGAGAGACCAACCTGGCGAGTTGCGGGTACGTCCAACCCCCTCCCACTCAAGCATACGCATTACACATTTATAAGGGCGTTAAACACGAGCCACATCGACGGCATAGAGTGCTGTACGACATACATATATATGTATATATACCTATATATGTATATATGTATCCCTCTACCCTCCCACCCCCTGTAGTCCTTTAGCCCTCTCTCCCTGCTACACCCACCTCCTACCGACCTCACTCTACCACCCCGTTTTCCTTCCCCCATTCCCTCCCCTTTGAAACCGACCGGCCGCCTAGCTAACGGAGCCCTCTGGATTGGTTTTCTATAGGAAAGGCCATGCTCGATTGGTGTCGGTGTGTTTGTAAGCGCGCCGGGCAACATCAATGTTTCGACTCGGGCTCGTCCGCCCCCATTATTTCACCCCCGGCCGCGAAACCACCACTACCACCGAGCTGCCTGCTCGTATAAGCCACCCAACCACCCTCCCCCACCCCTTCCTCCTCCTACTCTTCCTCATCCCCTCCCCCCTCGCGCTTCGCAACCGCATCTCTCGTTCTTCCTGCTTTCTCCCTGTCTTTCCCTCTGTACGGAACCGTTCCACTACCACCTTTCTCTCTCTTACCATCCCTACCATCCTCTGTCACTATCTTCACCGTGGCCGTAACTTTCTCCGCGCGCCGAATCCCGGTGTACAAGCGATACTTATTGATATGGGCTTCCGTTTACCGTTGACTACATACGTAACTTAACCGCCGGCCCCGTGCACTTCCGAAACTACTGTATCAATTTTTAACTGCGCGTCGGATTTATCGAGGCTTATATTCCGTACACCCCCGCCTCCCGTCTATTGGATCGGGGATATTTCAACCCAGTCGAGCCTTGTTTTCTCCTCCCCGACTATTTTTTATCCGCCGGGGATACGTTCCGTCCGAGTCCCGAGCGACGAGCCGATAATTCTTCGAATGATCGGGGCAAATTGGATTGAAATCGATGCGGTGACCGGCTGATCCGACACGAACGTCTACCCCCTTGCCGGCGTTCGCGTCCATTTCGGATTGGACATTGATTAAGTTATTCTCGATTACCGCGCGTCAACGTACCGTCGACCATTCTTTCGTCGTTGGGCTTTTCATGCGAT
This sequence comes from Dufourea novaeangliae, assembly GCF_001272555.1. Taxonomy (NCBI): domain Eukaryota; kingdom Metazoa; phylum Arthropoda; class Insecta; order Hymenoptera; family Halictidae; genus Dufourea; species Dufourea novaeangliae. Next base: position 635,746 of record NW_015373928.1, read on the forward strand.
TTCGCGGACATGGATAATTTACTAATTTTCATTGGCTACCTCTTCGTATTTTACATACATCGAACGTTTCAATTGTAATCGTTTTATCACCGAAGTATCGTCTAGTCGTACGTAAGAAGTAGAACGATTCTATTGTAGCTACAATCCATCAACATCAGAGAACTACAAGCAATATCACAAGTATTACACGCGATAAACTACAGTAATATCACAGATGTTAAGGGATGCTGTGTCAATCCCATGGCTAATTCGCGCGACAACAGCTCGGATTCCTCTGCCAGTCAGTCGATTGCACAAGTTAGCGCGCGCCCGCTCATGATTATCAGGATCGTCTGAAAGGCGACGGTAAAGTGGACGGGGTAGCCAATAGAAAGGAATCGCGGCTACCCCTATCGAATGGTGGCTCCCAACCGTGACGTGGCAATACGGTGTTGACTGTCCGTCACACATCCCCGAGCCCGAATGACGACGTTTATAAGGTAGTGTCAACAACGGTGGGTAATGATGTGCGGCCCCCATAGTCGGCGACCATAGGAGCCTGCCAGCGGGCGGTCGGGCACCCGCAACGTATCATCCCGTCACGCTACATTGAACGTCATTGTCCGAGCTAAAGTCGCCGTTTATCGCTCAACGGGTGACGGCATGCGGACGTAGAAACCGAACTCTCCCTGTTTTCCTGCTTCTCTTTTGTGGCTGGCGCAAAAAAACTGTTCGGCCGCTGTCCACGACGTTCGAAGGAACTACAAACTACAGAGACCTTAGATAAAATATCGGAACTTATCGTCGGTAAAATACTGAAACAGTTGGGGACTCGATAAAAAGATGTGATAGAATGTGCAATCAGTTGACGCTGGGGGTTACTATTCTATAGTTTAAAGAAGAGTAATTCATTTGTACGTATGCTTACCTACTTATGAAATAAACTGAGCAAGTATTAGACACTACGGCTCGTAAATATTAGGACGCCTTGTCTGTATGAAGAAAATTTAATGTTTCGTAAAAATGATATATTTTAGGCCACGTTTATTATTTCGTAGTAGCACAAACGCCATCCATCGAACTATAAAATCCACTAAATAACACTGTCACTATGACGACGCTACAATTTTTAGATAAATCGTAGATAATCTAATAGAGAACATTCGACGCCTCGCCCTCGAGCCAACCCCCCGAGTCCCGTATGGATATCCAAGGCTCACTTCGCTTAACCTTCGCCAACATAGGGTAACAAACGTCGTTTGTATCGGCGTGCTTCCGTGTCACCCCACGCGCACCAACTGATTTGCATAATTCGTACGGCTGGTCCCGTCCTTAGAGTCACCCTCCGCGCTAACGAGACTACCGGCAGCGTGAGAGGGATGTTTCTGCAATTCACCTTCATCCAGCCGGTTCCGCAGCGAACACTCGATTATCTTTGCACTGTTGAGGCATTCACTGCAACTGGTGGGTAAAACGGAAGATATGGCCGAAGGCATGATTTGCAAGAGGCGACGTTTAAACGGGGAGCCGGGTTGCGGGGCCGCGGAAAGGAGGGTCGAACAAAAGGCATCGGTTATTAATCTATGTCAAAGTTTCAAACGAGGATCTCCCTTCGACGGCGATCGTTCGACGCCCGTTTTCCTCGACCGTACACGCGAAACCGTTTTATAATAGAATAAATACGAATTCGTCGGCGGCTAACACGGGGAAAGTGGTACGCGTTAATGAACATACGAAAAAAAAAGTAATTGAAGTTATACATCAACCGCGGTGAAACGAAGAACGAGGCAGTTCGCGTTTTGACGGTGGCACGGATACTTTATTTATGAACAAAGTAGCGTGTTTAATGTTTGAGCGATGCGTGGCTTTATGAAACAGCTCGTGAAAATGTTTATAAAAGCGAAGCAAGGCCGGTGAGAAAATTTGCGAGCGAGGCAGCGTAAATATTCGGAGGATCATCGAATTAACGGCAGATTTTATGAATTTGTTAAATACTATTAGGACTAGTTTCTGTAGTAAATTCTACGATAAAGTTTCAGTCAGCCAAGTATTAAAAAGTTTCCACGAATAATAACGTAACTTTAATAACCACGTTAAAGTACACAGCTCGTAAGTATTACAACACTTTCTCTGAATAACGAAAATGTGATGTTTTGTAAAAGTTATATATTTCAGGTCACTTTTGTTAACCCTAAACAATATCCATTTTAGACTTTCAGCAATTTCGTAGTGCCCTGTAACATTTACTATATATTCGTTAAGTGTCCAAACACTTATGAGCTGTAGTGTCGCTCTACTATTAAAATGTTGCCATCAATTCCATTTTCGTATAAACAGTTAAGAATTCAAAGAACCCCTTCGTCAAGCACTAAGCGCTTTACACGACCGTTTGAAACGTCATTTCTTAACCTGAAACAAATCAAGAGATCCCTTTACCTCGCCACGTAACAGTTCGAGTATCCCAACCATGGAAGTCCTTTCGAAGAAGTCGGATAACGAACTAAATGAGGAGTCCCTCGTAACTTCGGCCATTTGTAATGGCGAATTATTTGTTCGAGGGCGTTACGGTACTGCAAGTCATAGTTTCTAAAGAGCCCGGAGTATCCGTCCGCTCTCATTATACCCGTGGCAATACGCGACTCTGCTCCCGTCCTCCGAAGAAAAGGGGGACGGACAGAGGGGCGACAGAGGGGAGGGTAGAGTTCCGTGCTTCAGAAGTTTATGAATTTCGCGAGAGCTCGCCCCCATTCTGACGGTTCTCTTTATGACGCCCGTGCCGTGGACAGAAGGAGGAGGAGGGGTTGGAGGGGGCAGGTTGCATTGAGAACCCGGCGAAAATCTAGCGCCGCGAGTAATTTCCACCGCGCTCGCAATGAAACGATCTACGTGAGATGAAAGTAATCAGGAATCGAGGATAGTTGCCCGGTGGCCGTCGCCGTCGTCGCTCGGTTTTTCTCCACGGCCGTGCCCGTTGCACACGGACGCCGATTAAATGACTTCATTTATGATTCTGCTGTTGCTTCGCATTCCTCCCCGGCCGGCTCACAATCGTTAGAAATCCGTGTCTTGATCGTTTATTCAGCCCCGTATCTACGGCACGAGGCTATCTTGCTTCTTGGTATTCAGCTTATCGTCACGGAGGTTTCTAATTTTTCTTTTACACGAAAGTCGCTCCAGATACTTGATCCGATATAAAACGAGAAATAATGCACTGCGATGATAATATATCATCGATAATTAAAAAAAGCTGAGATAAACAGTGGACCGATCGTGTAGACGCATGCACGATTTTTACTGTTTTATTCATTACGGACTCTATTAATAAATTGTCTCCTCGCTACCAGCCCACTTAAAGCATTCATGGATAATGACGAAGAACCTGTTTATTTTTTTTTTATACGTAATTGGAAGATAGAGAATTAAGAAATTATCGAAGAACACCCTGTATATAAGGAGGAAGGATCTCAAGTGACCCAGTACATCGCCATCCCTCTCTCGGTCCTCACCTGTACAATAACTGGACGGTTCCATACGACAACAGGTGAGAGAGGGGGCCTCGAATAATGGAACGAGCCGTGACAGTCGGCGCGTATTTCACTGGAATACCTGCCGGTAAAGGGACAGATTCCGGACCGGACATAACGGCGTACCTTTAATTGCTTTCGGCTTACCCCTCGTCACGCGCATGGTCCCTTTTCGATGCGGCTGCTGGACGCCCCGGCGGTTTCCCCATAACTCCTTTCGACGATCGTCCTCTTATATCATGTAAGTTTATTCCGGGAGCATGCTGGGCCACGGTTTATCATCGGGCATGAATCCGTCCGTCGCCGAGCGGCTGTGTCGATAACGATGCCCGAGGTGAAAAGAAGAGTCAAAACCAAGTCAACCTGGAACTCGCTGCCCTTTCATTGCCTGGTCACACGAAAGCAGAGATCTTCACGACCTGCCGGAACAATGAACAACAATAACATATTATTATTCGTACAGGCAGAGAGCTATAAAGAAATGAATGAAAAAAAGTATGGTGAATATTAATTGTACCATAGAGAGTAAATCCATAGAAGTCTCACACACATCATAATTAAACGCACTTCTATGGAAGTGATTAAAAAGGAACATCTACAACGTGAAATTGTTTGAACCAATGATACAGTGGCAATATATAGTGTAGATTTAGTTACAGCGTACAGCTGTTAGCCATTTCTTGCAATAAATACGAGGACCATAAAAGTGTAACGAAGGCGATTAAAACGATTGCAGGAGATGGGGTAGATTTAATTTCAAGGATCACGTGGCGAACTCGAGCAATCCAACATTGTTTCAAAAATTCCACCTCCTTCCGGTTTTCTCTCTGCGAAGTTATAATTTTCAATGTAACGGACGATTTCACGGATAACTTAATTTTTCCGCTTTAATTAGCATCTCTCGTCGGTCGAAGGATCGCTCGGCGTTATGCCTGCGAACGGTTCGCGAGACCGCTGACGCAGTTTACCGGATCCCGTTCGCCGAGGGAAGTGTCCCAATTAATATAAATTTAATTACTGGCGATTCTTATCTGGTCTGCATTGCAGGTTACCGGTGGTCATTCCGTGAATTTTAAATAGGGAGACTCTCGGAGCAGACGTTTCTTGCGTTATAAAAGGTTATTCGTTTTCAGACGACGCGCCGTGTACAGCTTTGTTGAGGCCAGGAGCCAGCGGACCTGTTTCCAGACAGGCGTAAAATTAATTTTCTGTTTGGGGGCCTAATTAAACATATACTTAGTATACGATGGCATTCGCTTGTTTCTTATGGAATGTACGGAAGCGTAAAGAATTGTAGAATTTATTAATCTAATTAAAGAAGTCGATGGACAGTACAACGACTATACACATAAGTTGAAGACGAGTTTAGAATTTGACGAAAACCAAATGAAAGAATATGTATCCTTTATAAGCGTTTTTTCACCAACCACAATACAGTGTTCTTTCAAATATTTGTTATGTTCTTGTATTCTCTTAACTTCAGTTGAGAACATTATAATTGACATAATTGTGTTCTCTATACAACATAATATTCCCCCTCCGAATCAGTTTATCAATGAATTTAGGACATATACATGTCACTGGACCATTTGTACCACCAGCAGACCGCGTATTCGAAACATAATTTCCCCTTTGACCCAAAATACTACTCGGATCGGTACCCTCTTAGCATCTAAATCTCCAATCACGAGAGAACCTTCGTCTCGCTTCCCTCGAATAATTTTCTACGCTTCCAAAGGGATAGCTTCCACAAGTATCGACTTTCTCGCGATATCGCGAGACCCTGGCCGACGTGCGCGCTGAGCATCGCCAACAAATTCGGCTTTTTACAATGCCCGCGCTGACCCTGGCTACACGAGGTCTCACACGGAAGTTCCCTCGTTTCCTCGCCATCGACCGCGGGTTTACTTACGACGTAGAACACAAGCGCGCAGGCAACGATATGGTCGTCGCCTCTGCGCAATGTAAAACGCTTCTTCCTATTTTATTCGGAATGGCGCGCGGTCGAGTGGACACGAGACAGTGGTAATAGAGGACAAGGGTAGCCATGGAGTATCTCGTGTTCCTTGAGCATCCGTGTCGATCGTGTCTCAATTGAGCAACGACTGGTCCCGACCCGTGTACTCTCTATTGAAGGATTTTATCACTACCATATCTATGTTCCCCTGAATTTATAGACAAGTGTGACGGAAGGTCGTTACGTGCCCTCCGAAGAGATATATAAACTGTTCTATACATATTTCCTTACTTTCCTTTTCTATTCAACTACACTTGTTTTATTAATAATAACAGTGGCTATTATTATCTCAATGATAAAGTGCCAGGCGTACAGAAAAAATGTACTAACATTGTTTACATCCCCCTTGACTCTGTTTAGAAGCTATTGAAAGTTTCAGCCCTCACACAAGTCAGTTCAGAAGGGTTCAGTGTTACCAAAACGATTACTTTAATTTTATCGAATCACCGATCCATGAATGAAAAACAGAATTCTAAAACGAAATATCCCGTGATCCTGCATGCATCGTCTGTTACGCTATTAATAACCGAGAACTTTTTCCCTCCGTTTCCCAGTATATTTCTCACCTGGCAAAAGTCGGTTCACGCTGATCACCTACCCATCGAACCGGCACCAATGACTCATTAACCCATGGGGCGAACAGCCTCAGCGTGCACGTCGAACCACGTCCGCCAGGTTTTAGCGTGCGCGCAGATGCTCGGGTGCCTGGGACTTGTTTATGCCCTCAGCCCCGACTACTTGGCCCCGTGGCGGCCAACTAAATCACACCCCGCGGATTTTATATTAAAACAAATAATTAATTCAGATGCCCGGCACATCGGGTGGTCCCTGCGGTCTCTCTCGCGGCCGTGCCCGCGTCGTCACGGAACCCGAAGCAGACCGCAAGACACTTTTGTTTCTCTGTGCAACCGGGCGAAAACGGTGGACAGAGAGAGAGATAGAGAGGCAGTCACGCTACCGCCTTAACACTACGACCCTCAGCGGGGGTTGTCGCGAACGAAGGCTCGCGGCGGTGCAAGGCAATTTGCCGAGAATAACTCGAGCTGCTTTTGGAATTAATATAAAGGAGTACAGTCCGGGTATTTCATCCTTTAAACCGACAACCATGGTAATATACCACTGTTGAATCGCTATTAAATGGTAAACCGCGGATTCCCCTCTGTTCCTTTCGCTCTATCGAAGTAACTCAGACGGTCATTCCGAATCAACTTTCTTGAATTAATTATTTCTCGGTTCCGTGGCATCGACGGTGGAGAGGAGGGTACCAGTATGGATCGAGAATAATATTCTCGTAGAAGGCACGCAGAAAAGGGGGAAGGCCCGAAATCAGAGTCGACCACGGGGCTTGGGAAGTTCGTTAATGGAGGGAAGGTCGCGTGTAGAGGAGAGAGTAGCGTTTAGAGCTATTGGCCGGCATCGGGAGGTCGGCAGCCCACTAATCACCGCTAATGTTAATATTATGCAGCGACCACAATGCTCTACGTGGAACCTCGATAAACCACGGAGCGAATCTCGGGGAGATGCATGCACCTCTCGCATGCGATACCCCTTGTCCGGGGCCACGAGATGCTTTTCTTTGGCGTTCGACGTTGCAGCACGCTGCGCGGCGAGGATTGTTCGACGCTTCCGTGTTCGAGATTCATTCCAACTAACGAACCACTGACAAATTTCCAATTCATCGTGAAAACGTATAACAAATGGAAAGTACATATTAAAATTAATGTACATCTTTAATTACCTTGAGGAAGGTTGACGAATTTGACCTAGGTTGGACCATTACTGTAACTTGACATGTGTAAGCAATTTGAGTCGTATGATAATGAGAGTTTGAAACTCGGGGACGCTTCGAAACTTTCACGGTGCACCGCGAATCGCTTCGACACCTCACAAATCTATTTATTGCCCGAAGCCCGAGCCATGGAAACTTATTGTTAGTATACAAGCACCATATATTGTCTTTTATACGGTGTAAATTACTTAGACATGACAAGTTGCTGCAGTGGTCCAAATTCGGTAACCATCCCCTATAGTAAAAGTCAATTTTCGAGTTTGAGGACGTTTCAAGGACACCTGACGTTTTTCATTCATGAAGGTATTTAATTGATAGTTAAAGCCACTGAAATCTTGCCTTCGTTCTCGACAAAGGCTTCCAACTCCAGGATCTATTCCTACCGCGAACCTGGAGGCTATGGGAAGAATGGACACGGTCCCGCGGTAGGGTTCATAGATCAGCTTGCGGGTTCTGTAATTCAGGAAACTTAGCATCGCTTACGCGCCTATCCTGTCCACGAAATTGAGACCCGGGGATAGGAAGAAATTAATACCCACGTTGAAATTACCATTTATTTCCTACGTCCCTTGGTAATCGGACAGCTCGCGAGTAAATGTTAACGGATGAGCACCGACGGTAAATTGAATACACGCATCGATTTCCATGGCGATATTTTGTGTGTCCTGGGCAACGCGCCATATTATCATCCGTTGACCCAGCAACTTCTTCGACGAGTGACACAAGGGAGAGAAAAAGTCGTTCGTCTGAGATCCAAAAGCCATCCGACCGTGGGTGGTCAATTAGAAATGCGTATTCGGCGCGTCCGTCGAGATCATTGACAACGACAGCGATCAGTTATCATCCACGGTCACGCGATTACCGTACTAAAAGCTAATAATATCGTACGACGTCGTGACGCATAACCGCGTACGATCATGGTAATTACCATGTTCGACTGATTAATTCGATTCGCGACCGACTTTTTCATCCTCGGACGGCCCCGGAGACGAGAGTCCTCGTCGTCGTGGTCTTCGTCGTCTTTCGTTTAATTGCATTTGCATTCTTCGACGTCCCCGGATTTTACCGTTACCCTTTCCGGTGATCTTCAACGTCGCATTAGCGGCTGTTGAGGAGTAAATTGAGCGTACAATGGCCGCGGCGTATCAGTAATCACTTTATTATACGGTTCTTGAACACCTGTACGGTATCTCCTCTTGGGCCTGGGATCGGGTTATTCATCTCCTTTACTCGCTCGCGGGTCTGACTTTGAACGAATCCAAATTGTTTAAAAAGATATTCTTGAACGGATCTTAAAACGGTCTTCACGGACAGGGAAAAACTTGATACGTAACGTGATACTTTCTTGTAATTAACTTATTACCATTCAGGTGTTTCGTGGCCCAATAGAGGCAGTAACCTGAAATTTCTGATGAACGAAGTGTACCATTTAACGCGTCGCCTGTCATATCAATGCACAGTATAATATCTTAACGAAGTAAACTTTCATCCATTCACGAAGATATTCCGATTTTCTTTGACTACAAGCGGAAAACATTTTCAGACTTTCTTCCGCTTCAGAAAATCGCAAGAAAAGCGTACAACGCGGCGACTGAAAACCCGCTCTGTCTCCATGAAAAGAAAACGCTCCGAGAGAATTAAGAAAACGTCGTTCGAGCCAAGCAACTGTTCGCCTACAACGCGTCTCCCGTTCAATTGACAGTGTCACATGCGTCGGAGCGGCGGATTTCCCGACAACTGGGAATGATAATCAGCTTGTGGAGCGTGTCGCGAGTTACAGAACGCCTCCGCCCAGCCGCGAGATCGCATTATGACGCTTCATCGTGGTGCCTCGATGAATAACGTCCGTCGTTGCTCATTGGCCGCGTGTCTCCCTTCGGTCGCGAGGTGCCTTCGCGTTAAGTCCCTTTTCTGCTCGGGCAGAGGAGGGGAAAAGAAAGGAGGAAGAAGAAGAAAAAAAGAGGCCTTCGTTCGAGTCGTCGTCGTCGTCGTCGTCGGAAGAGAACCCGCGACGGACCTTCAGTCTCCGGTACTTATCTTCCCCTCGCAATCGGTGCAATATATTCAGGGTGCAAAGCGTCGTTGTCGTTAGCTGAATGGACGTTTTCACTTAAAGTCGCGTTCGCTCGCCGGACAAAGGGATCATTACCCGAGGGGCAAAGAAAGGCTGCACGCCGTGGCGGACACTTAAATACGCGGAATTCACGCCCCGATCACGTGAATACGGAAGCGCCCGCCGGGCGGTGACAAAGCCGACGACGAGTGCTCAGAACGGCCACGGGGACGCCGCCGCGGCGTTCTCCAATTAAGGTAGCCCAATTTCGAAATTCCACTATACGCTCCTTCTACTTCCCCCTCCACCAACTGTGCTTTCTTCTGGCCACCATCGAGAAACTTATAGTCCATTTACGTCCCGGCGGGCATCTGCTTTGTCATTGCGCCGCCTTAATTAAGACACTCTTCGAATTTCTTCGTCTGTTACGCCGTAAGCCCGACGGACCACGTAGGAAACTGATACGATCGTTTTGCTGAACGTGCTCGATTGCATTTCGTGAGGTTCGATTTATCGATGGTGCTCGGGCATCCAGTCGCGGAATTATGTATTGTAGTATTCTCTGATATACGTTTAACTGTCTACCATTTGGAAGAAGTATTTTTACATCCTCCTTTAATATAGTATGTGCGTTTCAACTGGAAACGCAGGAATATCTCATACACCGTGGAAAATTAATCCAACAGTAATTAGGAAGAACAAGCATCTATATTCATAATACGATAGCAGTTTTTAAGACATTCAATAAAGTTAATTCAATGCAATAGGTCATAAAACACTAAGATCCCAAGAACCGAAAATTAACGCGAATCGGGGGTCGTCGACTAGTTCCGTATCATTTTTTCACATTCCACTCTAACCGAACGGTCCTCGACCGGTAAGATCGTTTGGACCTGATCCAATCGTATCGCTTGTTAACGTGTCTCGTTAACCGTATTAATAATCCCACTGCAAGGACTCCTCGGTTCTTTTTTTGTCCACGGTATCATTCCACCGGTACCGTTAGCCGGTTGTCCAACGCCAGAAATGTCCGAACCGGAGTGTAGATGTGCCAGGCAACCGCATAACGGCGGATCGCTGTTATCACGGTCGAGCAGACAAATCGGTAGGAATTCCGTTCTTTCGCGTGCGACGATAGAGACCCCGCCTCGATTTACCAGCAGGGCTGGCGGGTCGTGTTATCAGCGGTTCTCTCGCCGGAGCCTGTCTTCCCGCACCAGGAAACCGGGAGTAGAAGGGAGATCGATTCGACGTGTTTACGCGGTGGCGGCGACGGCGGCGGGGCGGTAAGAAAGCAAAAAATGAATTAACACCCCACCTCCCACCCCCTCTCCGCCGTTAACCCGATAAGCCGCTTACAATCCCGATAACATTAGCCGGTCTCACAAGCCACTCGGACGCGTTAATAGATGCAGTCGTCGTCGCGAATCTGGCACGAATCGCCGCTAGTCACGAGTAAATAAACGCCTCTAAAGTGGCTCTATTAATAGGATCCCAGGGCTTATAAGCCGGAACAGTTCTTCTTTTTTCTTTCATATTTTTTTTTCCCGAGGACCAGATAGGCACCACGCGCGACACGGTATCGCGCGCGCGCTCGGCGAGCTCCGGGGCACCAGCGCGCATCGTGTCGATCCAGAAGCCGATCTCGCCGCGAGATAATCACAGTGAGATCGTCGTCCCGCGGCGTCCAGAGAGAGGCGGGTTTCGAATGCGCCCACCGGTCTGTCTGTGTGTGTGCGAGATAGTCAACGACCGGAATCGGTCGGAACGATCCTGACCTACCGATCTTTCACCGGTTACACCGCGCGAAGAATCGGCTATTCGCCGCCGCAGCGCGGACTCGTTATCTCTTCTGGCTTCCTAGTTATCGCCGATCCCCTTTACCAGAAGTGGCGAGTAGAATTACACTCGCGTTGCTCGGACTGGCGATAGAGACTTTTCGTATAAGGGAAGTGTGGTTGGAGAAAATGAGGTTGATTCGTTAGATAGAGTGCTGCTTGTCGCGAAAGAGGGTGGACGCCTTGTTCCCATAAACTGGAACACTTAACACTTATTGCTTAACTGTTTCGAGTTCGTAGAGTAATGTTTTAGTTGACTGACACACGGTTAATGGCACTTCCTTTAAAGATGGTAATCAATGTCACGGAAATTCTTCGAAATATTGCTTCCTCCGTTTCCAGAGTGAAGATACAACTACTGCACTTCTACCAGATTAGATGGACTATCGTTCCGCTCACAATTTAATATTCCATTAGAGCCGCCGGTCACGCGTCGGAGTATGTGTCTACCGTGTTAGGGGCATTCTCTTAAAACCGTTCGCGGTCGTTAAAACACGAATAATGCGGCACTTAACACACAATCAATTAGGTGTTATACGCTTTCGATTTCTCGTTTAACGCGAGAATTACATCTACTGTGTCCATGCACACGAAGCGTTTATTGCCAGAAAACGAGACTCCGAATGGTTATCGTGACGAACATCGAGGAGGAACCCACCGATACGAGGATTCGTTTTTCCCGAGGGAATCTATCGGGATAAATCGTACGTTCGCGGGGGCAGGGTTCGCGACAGAAATGACCGTTAATTCGCGTTTCTGCGGCGCAAAACATTATACGGGTAACGAAGGACTATTAATAGAGGAGGCTGTGCATGCCAGAAAGGCGAGTGTGTCTCTCTTTCAGAAAGCGGCCTGCAGCGCGGCCGCATACATTCACCGCCACATACGTATGTAGTTGCGCGCGTATAACTGCTCGAGCGCGCGGATAGGTACCTGGCGGGTTCCGGTAATTGCAGAGCTGGCTTAAAATAATGAAAATCTATTAGTTGGTAGCGCTCTGTTAGCCTCGCTGCTGCCACTCGTTTCCGAGTCGTGTGACCGTATAACGAGACAGACACAGGCGGGTAAAAGAAAGCGCGTGGGACACTGGTGCACGGAAAACGGTGCAATGGGAAGTGGTCCAGCCAGTTCCGTTTCGCGCTAAATGACCATCTATAAAATTGATACCCGCAGTTCTGGACCAGCTCTCGTACCTCGCTGCACCTATACCTTACCGCCTTGGAGGCGAATACAGATCACGTAACTTAATACAGATAATTTTCGACTCGCTTGGAAGACCTTTCTGAATGTCGACAGATTTGTCCATTGCTTTATCCTGACCCTGAAATTACCGTAATAACATACGTGAAAATGTAATTCCTATAGGAACAAGTAGGCTACATCTTTCAGAAAATGAGTGCTTCAATCGTTAGTACCAACGCGTGTTTACTACATCGCCACTACTGCCTAGACAGGCTTAAAAGAAGCCAATGGAAATCTAGTCTTAAAGCGAACAGTGCGAATGAAATATTACCGAGGTCCGTTAAATAAATTCATACACGCTAATCGCTTTACGCGCGTTAACAAACGAATATAAAATCAGCGGCGAGGCAAACCGTGTGCAATAATTCAGGACTCTGATTTTTCAGGGCTCTCCCTGTTTGAGCATTACACTTAATAGCGGCGGGTTTTCATAAACGGCGGAGTCTCGTCTGTACCGTTTCCACCATAACTTTGTGCACGCGCTTCCTCTTTATCTGCTACTTTTACGAACACGTGCGTCATGAAACCATTTTAATATCGTACTATGCACGCAGCTTGGCCACCGTTCGACGTAAAACCTCTTCTCCGCCGGGGGGAAACAAAGTCTAAACAGCTCACGCTCGACAGGCTCTGTTCGTTTGATCCTATTCTATGTACCGTCCGAAGGATTGTCACCTGTGTATCGTCCCGTTTGCAAAAACAGCCGTCCAACCGCCAGATGGAACGTTCGGAGGAGAACGAGGGAGGGCCAAACGCTGGACGTGGATCGGCACAAAGGTTCCTGGGACCGACGCCGCGTATGTGAAACGGTACAAAGAAACGGTGTCCCGGAGGAATGCGCGGACAAAGGAGGAAGAGCCCGCGGAGGATCGTCGGGACGACGCTTGTCGACGATACCACGGCGGTGGTGGCGGTTGCATCGAGGAGGAATCGAGCGAGCGAGCGGCGTCTCGCGTTGGTCCGGCCGGTCGGTCGGTCGGTCGGGGTCGCTGACTCGAACGGTCGCCGATCCGTCAGTCGATTACTCCGGGGATCTTACGTGAACATGGAAACAGGTTCTTGGAATCCGGTTCTCGATTCTACATACGACTCTAATCAACGCGGCTAGATTGCTGCATCGTACACGCCGCGGCGCAGCTCGAACCGGCGGTGGCCTGCCGTACTGGACGGTTCGCCGCATGCGTTGCTTCGTTATTCTCCTCGGTGGTAACGTTTATCCGTTCGACTATACCATTGGTCGTTGCGATTCTGTCGGGTAAGTGAAAAAATGTTCTGTTGGTTCGACCGGTATGATGATTAGAAGTGCGTCAGCTTCGTTTCGATGGAAAATTGTGGGACAAACAACGAGGCCATAACTGGTCCATCTTACGTCAATCTTCATTCTTCTTTTAAGATAAGTTAGGTCATGTTTGCGATTTGTGGCTTTCGATACATCATTCGACCCCTAACGAGACTGTGTACAATGCCTAGCACAACCTTAAAGTATTTCTTCCAAATAAACATCGTACACATTAGAAACACTAACAGCTATGACTGTTCAAACTTGCACTCGTTGATAGCAAAATGCATCAACAAACAGATCTGCGTTACAGGTAGGGAGTTAAGTCATACAGGCCAAAAATCGATTTTGAGAGGAAATCGTCATGTCTAGAAGATTTTAGACGGTATGCGGATGATTACACGTAAAAGTATTGAAGATAGATATGTATGTTTTGATACTCGAAACGGACAGGACATTCGCAGCCAATAAAAGTATAGGTTTGCGAACGGTGAACCGGTCCCCTGCGGTGGGCTCTGAAATTCGAACATTGTTGACCACAGAACCTGCGAGCACGTAGCTCCGGTGCCATCAGGGAACGGCCAGATCGGGCTTTGCCGATTTTATGCGGCCGATTCGCCGCTACGGTAGCCGCCAATTATCGTTAATTGAGATCCCGAAACGCAACGCCGACTGAGCCAGCTGCCGCGACGGAAAAGATCCCCGTGATCCCCCGGCGGCTACGTTACGGGGTCGAAACGACTCGCTGCCCTCTTGTGCGGCATCGTAAACGCTAATTACATCAATCATATGCTTGGCCTACGACGTTGTCGCTATGGGATACACGATCGCTCACGGCGATCCTCCTTTTCGACCGTTTCCTATCGACGCTGTTCCCGATTAATTTGGTGTCGATGAGACTACAGCAATTTGTTGGGGTTTCTTTGGTAAATGCCAGACATTTAATCCTCAATATATGTTATATCTTAATTTTAAAATATCCATATTAAATCACGATTGCTTGGGAAACTACTGTTTAGTAATCTCACATCAAGAGTAATGATAATTTGCTTATTACTGTAATAAAAATTCTTTAGTTAATTGCAGTATGTAAAATATATAAACAGGACTTCAAGACTGAGACATCGATTTATCTTGAAGGTCCTCCATCCTCCTTATTACTCTTCATTATATAAATGAACAATCTAGGAATCGTGACTTATTTATCTTCACTTACGATCATTTTAAGGATCCCACCTACTTCCTCGCTGGAAGCGTGTGTCGTTGCGTTTTAAATTGGTGGAACGAACACATTTGGCGAGCAGAAAAAGGCCGAAACGAGCGTAATGGTGCGCTTATCGGTGTTAAAGAGATGCACGACGGAGCAGATTCCAGGTACAAGGTTATCCACCTGCCACCTTATCTATTCCGTGGGATCCACTGTGTCTCCGAGTGGTCCACGCCCCTGCACGAGCACCGTCCACGGCCGCTGGATCGCGAGAGTTCTTACCTCACGCCACTTCGAGCCGTCGGTCGCTTGGAATGAAGACGTCGCGTTGGATAACGTCGCGGAATCTAAACGGAGTTGGTACGCGTTCCGCTGTTACATTCCGGAAGTCCTCTATTCGCGATACAGGCTTGGTGGCTAATTAAAATCGTGGGACAAGTCGCGGTGAGTAGCAAGAGATCGTGGGTATACATTCATACTAGAAAAATTGTTCGAAAATTCTTTGCACATACCGATCGTAGAGCAACAGTTGGCTTCGATCGATTCGATGTTGATTTCGTTCTTTAAAACCACCATTTCAGTTCTCTACTTCACATCTGGCTTGAAGGCAAGATCAAATCGCAAGAAACAGACGGATTGAGCGAATTCTTTTACCGATATTAATCCTTAACCGAACTACAGATAGGACATGTCAAAATTTTTATTCACCTGCTCTCTCACGTTTCATCGATTCCTCGGAAGCAGTCACCTGTTGTTTGCAAATCAGGATCCACCCGGTACGATCGCGAAGTTATGAGGATCTTCATCGCGATTCAGAACGAAGGGAGGGTCGAAGTGCCGGAGCCCGGCAAGAAGACCAATTAAATTTCGCCCGCTACGAAATCCCTGTTAAAGAAGCTACTTATTTAAGGTCCCCTCGAGAATAATGTACTGCATTCCAAATGAGGAGATTTACACAATCGTCGTTGGAACGGCGGGCCAGACCACTCGGCCGAAGCAACAAGTCTTTTTGCCGGTGAAATGTCCCGATGATCTTTCTTCCGTCGCTGCTTTTTTCTGCGATCGTCGTCCACGCGGCAATTAGGAACTCTTCTGATTTCCGAGTCGGTTGGACCTGGGCGGTTTTTTCGGCGCGCGCCGCCTGCAGTCGAACAATTGTCGACTTCTTACCGCGGGGCGATTGGAAAATTTACTCGCCGAGCCACGAATTAAAGAGGCATTAAGTTGTTCCTGAGTATCGCTGCCTCGACCGTACGTGGGGAACTGGTTTGAGTATTAAGTATTTTAAAATATTCGACGGGTCGCTGGCCACGCTTAATGCGAAATTACGCGGCGAAAGAAAAGTGGATTACGATAATCTTTAAGTAAAAGTATACAGGGTGTTCGGCTGCAGGTGTCAGAAATTTGAAGGGGCGGTTCGGTGTGTCAAAATAAATGGAATATCACTTCAGGATTCTAATTAAGAACGACATGGACGAGTAACAAGTGTCCTGCAGAGACTTTTAAATAAATTTCCACGAACGATCGTCCGGAAATAATGATACAGAAAATTTATCTGCGCAGACATCCATGACTTTTCTGGAAACGTGCGGCTGAAAACTGATCCTAGAGTGAATACAGTAATCGCGCAGCTGCGCTGAAGTTTTATCCTCACACTGATGCTAAAGCATCGCGGACCCCAACTATTGCTTGCGAAAACACGCATACATTAGGACACGTAATACATCCATCGCAGAAAATCGGTGGTTCATACGTGACGGCAGATGTTTGCCGGGTTTGCAGCAATTTTCCGAACCGGGTTGCTATCCTGAAACGCAAATAACCGGCAACACACCGGGGAAATGATTGCGATAAGTGCATTCGCCGCGGCTACGGGATCTACTCGACGATTCGATCCTGTAATCGGCCGCGGATTGCTGGACGGGTGTTCTGTCATCCGCGTTACGGCACCGCGTTGAAACACAATATATCAATCGTCCGGATATTAACGACCGGTATAAAAAGTTAATGGAATACTTTTCTCTCTTCCCCCCGACACAATCCATCGGCGTGGTAATAACCCGAGGTGCCGTAATATTTCGATCATCGCGTCGCTGTTCTTTACGCGATGATTGTTTAGAGACCTCTCACTCGAGAATTTTATCGTAAAACGAATACACGCCTTTGCTTTTTCTTTGTGTATTATGAAGTGGAACGTTAGTGTAGATCGAAATCACGATTTCTTGAAATCGCGTATAAAGACGCAATAATGAATCTCCTCGATTTGATAGTTATAGGTACATATAATAAGTTTTTACCGGAGATCACAGATGTGAACGTAAGATTTTATTTCCAGGTTATCGCCTGGAATGCGGGGAGCATCAAATTAAATGTTCTTTTCGCATCGTTTACGCAACCGTGTTTACGCCGATTCCTTTCGCGATCTTCGATCGATTCGATAAACGACGTGCAACAACTCGGGTCCGTCGGAAGGTGTGAAGCTCAATTACAAGGAACTCCGATATATCGAATTTGGTATCAATTAACGTGATGATCGGCGAGAGAGAAGCGTCTTATATGGAAAAGTTATTCGAGATTGCGTGTGTGTCGCTTCGGGAAAAGGCACTTCCGCGTTCTGGTACCGTAAGCCGCCGGTAATGACTCCCTATTAGCCCCCTTACTCTCGATATAAAATCCTTTCGTTCACGATCTTCTCGAGGCTTTAAACTCGAAGAATTTTTATAATCATCGGATTTTTTACATTGCCATCTGAGTGTGTACAGAATGACGTGGTAGTCAGCGCGTTAAAGATAATCGTTACAACCCTATTGGAACACTTCCGCGAATCACTGTGTATAGACCTCGACACGACCATTTTTCCACCTTCGGTAACCTGATATCCTCGTCGATGTAAAAAGAAAACGAATAAGAGAAAAAACGAATCCTCGGTAACATACACGACCGAACGAATAGCATCAAATCCTGCGTGCACACACGCGAGTTGACGGGCACCACGATCTCTCGGTGGTTCGCCAGCAACATCGTGTAGTACCAGCTCCATAAAAGATGTTCCGCGAGCTGTACGGCTCTCGGCGATATGTAAAAGTGAAACAAGTTAGCCGAGGGAGGCGAGCCGCACCGTCGGGTCGTGTGGGTACCGCGGGTATCGGCTCGCGAGGACTTCTGACGCGACCCGGGGTCACGGAACGGTCGATGGAACACGTGCACATCGCAACGGGGCAGCCGTTACGCGTTCTGGCCAACGGTGGTGGTGGCCGCCGCCGCCGCGGTGCGTGTCTGTCGGTCGGTCGGTTGGCCGCTCTTTTGCTCACTTGGCTCGCTCCGCATACCTGTAACAAGACGGACAATAACAGGCGTTACGGCGCGGTGCAGGTCGAGGATGTTCGACGTCGAACGACGCAACACGATGCGTCTACTCGCGTGTACACGATAGAAGGGACAAGGACGAAGAGAGAGGAGAGGCGACTGCGCGCGCGATCTCTCTGCGCGACACAGCGACAGAGAAGCAGCTCACCGAGGAGACAAGGGAGAAAAAAGAGAGAGAGAGTGAACCGAGAGAGCGCGCGCGCGATACGTTTCTCGGGGCCTCGGTGGGAAAGAAGAGGCCTAAGAGTGGATCGAAGATGTAAGGAGGCCCGTGCATCACCTGTGTCGGCCCACGGCCCACGGCCCACGGGTATTGCCGCTGGCGTGCCGATGCAACCTTGCGGCCTGAACGAGGAGGGGTGCAGAAGGAAAGGGGAGGGGGGACGGAGGAGGGAGTGGGGACCGCGCGGCCCTGTCAGCCGAACAGCGAGAGGAAGGGGGAGTGGCGGGAGTGGGGGGAGGCCGCTGCGTGTGTGACAAGTGAGGCCCCGGGAGGTATCAGCAACCACCACAATCGCGTGGACGCGTACGTGGCCCCCGGTGGGACGGGGATGCGGACGAAGAGGAATCGGCTACAGGCAAGACCGAGATGGTCAAACGGTAGAACGGAGACAGAGGGATCGAGTATTCTCTGTTACCGCGAGGGCAAAGGGTGGAGGGAGAAACGTTCTGGAAGCGAGAGAGAAGCCGCGCGCGGCTGCCCTCCGGCGCTCGAGGGACCCCACCCCATCGTTCGACCGCTTAGGTCCCAATTTTAGCCTGGAAAGACGCCTAAACACCCGACTTTGTCACCTGCCGCCCTCCTTGACCCTCTCTACCAGCCCTCTTTCACCTCACCCACGGTGATCCTCGGAACAAGTCGAGGGGAAACATCTCCCTTCCCTTCGTTGCTTTCAGGAACACTGGATTTCGGTTTCTTTTGTCACCGCGAGTCGACGAGACGGTCCGAACGTTAACGCGTTCGAACACGGTTTTCGTGGTCTGACCCGAATGTTGTGTGGTTCCGTATGTGGCTGATATTAACCAATTTCCCCGGGTGCCCGTTATTTAGCCGCGAACTTACGGGAACTGGAATCGAGACTAATGGGTGTACACGTTCGCCGCGTTCGTTTTGCTAAATTCCGCTCGAAACGCGTGCGCTCGCCATCGCTGCTGTATACGTTCGTCACGCCATCCAAACACGGCGACCGAAACACCGGAGAAAGTCGCGGAAAAAAGAGAAGTTCAATTGTCCGACTGGTTTTACTATCGTTCCCTCAGCCGTCGGAATTCGTGCCCCCAAAAGAACGTTCCGCGGCGAGTAAAGAGAGAGCGACACGGTCTAACCGAGATCTGCCGTTGATTGTGAGATCGGAGATTAATAAACCGAGGCTGACTGGTGAAGCTTTCTAGATGGCGGCGTGTAACACCTTGCTGGTATTTAGATGCAGATCGGAGGACAAGTTAATGAAATGGATAAATGACTGTCTAACGTAAGAACTACTTTTTTCTGGAAAGCTGCTTAGGTCGACATAGGTGACAGCTACTGTACGCTGAATCTTGCTTTTAAATCGTCGACTGAATTCGATTAAACGTAAAGGTGCGTATCCTCGTATCGTATCACCGTTGCTTATCATCGTACCGTATCACCATTTACGATACATTTTCGTACGCAACGATGCAACGCTTACCCGTCCACATTGATATACAACGGTAATACGATACCAGGATACGCGACAAGTGGATACGCACCTGAAGAGTGCATTGTGGACAAGTTTCTAAGCATGAACGGACAGTAGATAAAACTCGGAAGAAATCAGACTCGATTATTTGTCTCTCTAACAAAGGCAGCCATAAATTTACAAAAGGATATACAGAAGTTCTTGGCGAATATCCGTAACCAATTAACGAAACTCCCGTAACAAATTGTAAACCCAACGAAAAGGAGGGGGGAGAGGAGTATATAATTGCCATTACCTCGAAAATCGCGATCCCCCGATAATCGTTCGAATACTGTTTCCCTGAATTCAAGGGGACCAACGTCGACCGACCGTACGAAGAAGAATGATCCGTTCTGAGTAACGGACGGTGGACGAAGCAAAACCGTACCGGCTATGAATCTTCACCGCGAGCGTAATTAAAAGTAATTTCCTTAAGCAGCGCCGTATCGGTCGGGGCTGAATTTCAACGCGAGATAACATCGCGGCCCGCATAATTTATACGAAGCGCAGAAAAACAAATACATTTCTGACGTCGGACAGGTCATTATACGTTGCGTTATTTATCCTTGATGATCATGAAATACCGGTTACCCGCCGGCCTGGGCTTACGTACAATAATTAACGTACGATAGTAATAACGATAATTCGAGATCTCGCGCGCAGCATTCCGCGCTACCGGACAACCGGCGCGCCACTCGGACCGGGGCTTCATTCATCGATCTCTGATGGCGACCAGGTCTGTCTAGGGAACGGTTCCTCTCTCCGAGTCCGAGCGCATAGAAGTTCCTCCGACGCTGTTACTATCACCGCCGCGATGCCGCCGTTTCGATTCTGGTATTATCTAATCGTGGCTGGCATACCAGGGCTGCCACGCAGAAGATTCGTTTCTCTATCCGTTCAGAGATTTATTCCAGCCGGATAATACCAGCCAGCGTATATGTATATACGAGGAAAGCACGGAGGGCCCAAGTCCAGGGACGGTCGTACCCGGTGTATCCTGTACATATATATGCGTACCGCAGACCGCTTGAACGCCGCGGGTCGTTTCCCCGGTGATTTTTACTAGCGGCAAATAATAAATTATCGGCCGGCCGTGCGTAATCGGCCTGGAATATAATCTGCGCATGGACAACCGTATCGCGCTGCGGTAGCAGCGGAGGCTCCCTCTTAGCCTACAATCTGTCTTACATATTCATTATGGCTGGAGGGTGAGCAGGTATTATCTCAGATGGTCGGTTTGGAACAACGTATAGCTTGTAATTTTCAGGGGGCCCCATGGACTGCCCCTCTTTACTCTTCCACGTCTTGGTCATCCTTCTTTGGGTCTCTTTCTCTCTCTCTGGTCTCCCACACCTCACCCCCTAACCCCTCTAACCGAACCGACAGATCCCCGGGCATCCCTTCGAGACTGGCCACTCTCTGTTTCAGCCATCACGCGAATAGAGGTACGGAGAGCACTTTGGATATCGATGTCATTGTCGGACGGTAATTCCTAACGACCGGTGATTTCATGTGGATCGTTCACGTGTCTCTGTGCACGTCCACGCGCACGCCACACCACCTGATGATATCGACGGTTGACCGTAATTGCCGACCCTTGCACGGCCCCGTCGCTCTACCTGCCGCGATGCGCAAGGGGGCCCCGGCGACGACCCCCGGTATTCCCGGAACTCCGCGCGGCGCCTTCCCCGGAGAACAATCACCGTCCAGCCGGCCTTGCAATCGGGGCCCCCGGCTCGTCACGGTAACTCGAAACGCACACGCTTTGCATTCGACTGGCTTGGTACTTTCTGTCCCTGGCAATTGGACAGATTCGTCCGTCGTGAAAGAATCCTGAAGACGGCTCTGAACGTTTCAAAGAGAGGCTTGGCTCTGTGATAGTGTGTACCGTCGGGATGTTTAATTTTTCTGAACTGCTTTCCTTGTAGATTCACCCAACAGCTTCAAGCGTCGTGATGTAGGAAAGAAAATTGAAGTATTGGAATTAGGAAGTTAAATATAGACTCGACACAAGGACAATCTTATTGCATTTCCGATAACTACGTCCGATGAAGAGACTCCTCAGACCCTATAATTCAACCCTCTTCGTGGCTTGACCTTACCTAGACCCACGGAAACTTAAAGTGTAACAATTACATCATCAGACCGGTCGATCGATACCCCAGAACGGACAAGCGGAAATTGCGACAGAACGACGCTACTCGTGGTGTCTGAAGCTGAGTAAAGGGGCGGATATTCCCAAGAGATCCCCCGAGCAGAATTGCGTTTCGATTCCGTGATTCTTGATAGTACAGTTTCTTGACGTCGGCGTTACTCGGTCGTGTACAGCACGGGACACTCCCGGTTGCAAAGTGAGAGCGAGAGGGAGGAAGAGAGTGCAAAAAAAGGATGGTGAGAAAAGAGAGGGAGGGAGAGAGAAAGAGTCGTGGCACGGAGCAGGTGCCACGTGAAGTGAATGACTGGAGGAACGATGGTGGTGGCGGCTTGGTAGACGGAGAAGGGGAGAAGGTTTAGCGAGTAGCGTGAGTGAGGTGTGTAACTCGAGTGAGCGGATAACGCGAGTTTGGTGAATGAGGCGAATGAAGTGAAACGCTCGAAGTCGACGGCGCGTGCAACGAGTGGGTGATACGCTTTCTAATTATCGAGATTAATCCGACGGGAAGTAGAGGCGGGCTTGTGCCAGCCTGACGCGCTTTGCCCGCCGCCTCCTTTTTTTTTCTCTCTCTCCCTTTGGCACACTCGCGCGCACCAGACTTGACACCGGTTCTGTTATTTTCCCGCATGCCTGCAACCCTACACCGCACAACATGACCCGCATTCTGACTTGTTTACGCGGTTGAGCATTGCCTTTCCAGAAAATGACTCCGAGCCGCTGGAACGCTTTCGATTGCTCCTCCTCCGCTATTCATCCCTGTCCCAGATCTACCCTTCGATACCTTAACCATTGGTTTAGAGAATGCTTTTTCTTGCTATATAGTTGGAGACTTGGAAATGAGTCAAGATTTAACAGCTTTGAGCTTCGAAATTCCTTGAGCCATTGGTAGCTATATTCGAGAATGTCTACAGATGCTGGACAATCAATAAAGGCTAATAGCTTCAGAAATATCTAAGATGAATGATTTCAGAAATAAAGGCGTTTCACATACACGTTTCACCTTATTGCAGAGCAGATTTTGTAAAACGAAGATGTAACAACTGGAACAAAGCAATTTTCAAAAGACAATGGTGTTAGAAACAATATTAAATAAAAGATGAACTCTAAAAATTCCCTGTATGACACTAATCCTTTTATATACACCTACATATAATAAACATTCTGACTTGAAAGACACGATATTCTCTCGAGTTCGAATACAGTCGATCAACCTAAAAATCAACCCTCTCTTTCACGTCTATGTATACGTATATCTGGAACAGCTTTCGAAATTCTCGAGCAGGTCGCAGACTCGAAAAGAACGAGCGCGGTGGCATTAGCATTAAAAGACATTAGCATCGTTTGTACCGACGACGGCCTCTTACAAATTTCCGAAGAAGGAATGTTGCTGGCACGAAAGCACCTTGCGAGCGGTGGGTAGCTCGCCAGGGAGAGCTGGAATCAGGGCATACTTGTCGTTCGCCAAGGCGGGGGTAAGGAAGTGCACCGGCAACAATAATCAATGGAGTTGCTGCATTGGGGTGTGGCGCGCAGTACCGGCGCCTCCTTGCTGTCCGACGTACTACTTCGATCGTACCCCTTGCAACCCTGCCTCTTCCTCCCTCCCCCAACCCCCCTGCTAGCATACTCTCTCTCTCCCTCACACCACGCCGTCTCCTTTTCTCTATCTGCGTCTGTTCGTCGCCCACTATCCCCCTCTTTCGCGGATATCGACGACCCACCTTGTGCCCTTCCGGCTTCCATTTAGACGCCGCGACCCCGAAAGCCAGCGAGACGCTGTTCGAGGAAACCGCCGTGTTGTCTCGGGGAATGGTTCTCTCGTTGCAGAGGAAAATCGGGATTGAATCGTTAAAGCAAAACGAGGAGCAGTTTGAATTCGAATGAGAAAAGTTACTCTTCTGTGAGAACAGAGATACGCGATGAAGAATGATGTTACAACATCAATCATTATCTAAATCGTGTATCCTGATAATAGCCCCCAATTTCACATCGTCATTCTGATATTCGAGATTAAAAGCTTCAGTGATACTCAGTTTAAAAGCCCTAATCGTAGATCCTGGAATTACAGACCGGTGCACTCGCTTAATGACATTAATAACAGTTCTTCGTAACCATGACACATTCAATTATTCTTTTCCACGTATATCCGTATCAAGTGTCGCGTAAAAAGAAAAATAGTAGAAGCCTCTTTATCGAATAATTGACCGGATGTGTTTCAAGAGTTAAGATCCGTCTCGATACTCGGTCCACCAATTTTCACCTCGCGAGACACCCACAACGTGAAATTGATTTAAGCCGTGGAATAATTGCCACCTAGCGGTCGGGCAACGCTCTTATCGGGCGTATTAAGACAGTTAAACACAGGTTATCACCGTATCGACAAATACCGGGTTTCGGGTGGTTGCCGTGGGGGAAAGAAAGAAGTGGGGGGAGGCCAGGTAAAAGTGCAGGTTTCAGGTGGCTTTGGGACTGGTTCCAAGGCGAGAGAGCACGCGTGGGCGGAAGACCAATCGCGGTACCGCTGGCACCAGAGAGTGCATTGCAGAGTGCAGGTGCAACGCAACGGAACAGTGGCAAAAGAAGCGGAGCAGCGCGGCGCGGCGCGTTGCGCTGGTCAGCGCTGACACGCCCGGTTGCCCGCGCTTCCGGCGCCACCGTCGAACATCGTATTTCACAGCCTGCTGGCGCCTACGAATTTACAATTGCGTTCCGTGCTATGGGAATCGCCGCGTCGGTCGTGTTCCGCTGTAAATACCGACAACAAACGCGAGGAACGTTTCTGAACTGTAATCGACGGAAGACGTGTATAAGGATACTCGTTAATTAAATGGGCTGTAAAGGTGAGATAATGTTTTGATGTATGAGGGATGCGGATTTGAAACCGTAGAGTGTACGCTTGCCGCTGGAACACGTTCCGAAGCGTTTCTTTTCTGGAAATGATTGCCCTAATGTTGGTAATTCAAGTGCTTGGCAGTGTAACAGAAATTAATCACATTCTATCGAGAGTCGATATTTGACGATGTCAGAAATGTAGGTTCGGAAACTTCGAGTGCTCAAAGGTGTCATTATAGGTATGATGATACGTTTCAACCAAAGGGATTTAACTTTCAGAAATAGAGGAACCGAATGTCGGTATATTATTCGCGTGTAGCTAAGTTTATCCTGTCGTGAGCTCGACACCGCATCTGTTACGGAAATCATTGATCTCTTCAAAATTTTACGTGCTTCGACTGGGAAGAAATACGACCCGACGTTAAACCGATTTGATGTTTCTAATCCGCTTATCGTTTCTAAAATGCGATACGTAATTAACATAAATAACGTGCCCGGTGTTCCCCCGGCGCGGCACCGTCGCGGATATACTATTTAAACGACAGCGCTTTCTACGTTACCGGCAATTTATTCAAGAAGCAATTACCACTCGGCTAAGCTATACGTTATTACGGCTAATTGGAAATCGACACTATCAGACGCACAGAAAGCATCGTGCCTTATAATTCCTGCGTTAATCACTTCAAGTGGAAGTCGGTAATTAGAACTAAGCGCAGTAATTTCGCTCTTCAGATATATTCACTTCGTAGCCGCGGTTAACTTTGATAAAGTAAAACGTGATTGCGTCCTCCGTGGCGGTCGACGGCAATGGCGTTTTCAGTGTAATCTATGTACCATCGAAACGCAGATTCGAACTACAACGACAAGACAAAGATATGTCACTGAACGTGAGAAAATTTAATACAAACCCTGTACCCTTTGCGTTTCAATCTCCATTTTCAGAAAATCGAACTTCCATGTCAATGTTTCGCAGTTCAGAAATGTTATTTAAAAGTGAAGGAAAGCATAAGCACAACAGTGTCTCGTAGTATGCTTGCAGCTTCAGACGTAAGATAAGAAAACACCGAAAGGTCCAGTGTTCGGTTCTATTTAAGTAGAAAGGGACAACCAGCCCCAGAGGGACAGACGCGTTAGCATTCGAAACGTGTTTCGTTCCCACCGTATGCTCCGGGGAGTTTTTCCAATTCACGATGAGTTGCGAACCTAAATGCTCAGTAGCCCGAAATCCCAGATTGTACCGGGCTGGAAGTAACCGCGGCATTGTGTACTCATTGTCCCCCGTGAATAAAGAACATTTTTAGACACCACTTAGGCGCTTCCTCGATAGGGTGACACGCAACTGCGACTCATCCTTATCAACTACGGCTTTTTTCGTTCTCACGTTCATTGTCTGGCCTGGCGTGCTTTTACTAGGGAACGTTCTTCGCATTCTAAGTACGCTTCGAGTGGAAGAAGAACGTGTTCAGTGGTTCACAGGTATCGTTGAAAATTCCTATTCTTCGGATAAGAATGTATTCTTATTTCAGAAGAAAAAGTAGAATCGCTATATATAGTATACTTCGTTGATCCTAGCAACTTCTATATGGCCGGTTCACAGTCCGACCAAGAAGACCATTCTTCAGCGGTAATCATTCTTGATCACTGAACCCGCTTTAATCTTCTCTACAATGTTGTAAAAAAAATGATATATGATTGCACTAGTGGAAATCAAGGTGATTCTGTGTAAAGATAAATCGCTGGAAGGTGCAGTTTTTATTTTATAGCTGATTTAAAACGTCCACTTCACGCAAAGCAGATGGAGGCATATTATTCATCAAATTTCGTTTCCTACCAGCTGTCCTATTAAGTTCGTAACGATTCGATTCGAGTTAACGAAGGCCCGGACTAACGTTGTGCAACTGTTTGTTAATTCGACGACCTACATGTAAACGGTCTCTGTGTTTCGGCATTACGGTTATGTGTCTGGAACGTAATACTCCGAAATTGCCCTTCGGGATAGGAGTAGCAACATATAGGTATCATTAAACGTAATAATCGTTACGAAAATGAATGCCGACGCAATTTATCCGTGATCCATACCACAATTAATAACACAAGCGGAAAAGTATAGCGCATCATAATGCGTGGCCTCAGTTGTGTTGCAGAATACGGTAGTAACAGGATCTTTACACGGTCGGCTCGTTCGGGGTTCTCTAATTGCACGCGGACCGAGCCGAATGATTGAACGCAGCCATCTTTGTGCTTTGATTATCTCAATGAGCATTTGTCCGGCAACACCGTTATCTTTCTCCTGTTGATTGATCGTCGCCCCAAAGTAAGATCGTTTCACGGGAACATTGGTGGAACGATTGATCGATCGACGTTATATGCATGCTCTTCGTCTTGTCGGCGAAAATAAATGTCATTCCTTTGCCACGCTGGATTCTTACCTCCGTTGTACAGCAACTCGCAAGCCTAGCGAGTCCATCGAGTTCGTTGTTTACTATCGTGAACAGATCTTGTCGGTCCATTGGATGTGTGTTTGCCGGTAACACGATACCAGTATTATCTAAACCAGCTTAATATGTACTATAGCACTATGACGCGTGTGCAATCAAGTTCGAATACAAGCTTTTGTGTGCTCCAAACATTTATTGCTTAGATAAAACTGAATAGTATTTTTTTTATAGCAGGCACTAATATAAGGAGGCTAACAGATCGTTGGAAACTCGTTTCTATAAGGTGATCAGTATACACGAACGAAGCTGAAGCTTGGAGCTTCGTTGGATGATAAGCAGAAATACCGGCCGTCAAAAACTTCAGATCAATTTGATGTTGTCTTCGTGGAGGCACAACAGAGGCACGGGGTATTGTAATGTTAACGAGCAGTCGAGAAGCGAACAATATGCAACTTGATAATTAGATGCCACTTGTGTATCAAGGGCGTTTATACTTAACACGGTCTACAATTTCGAGACACCTTTCGAGCCAGACCCTTTCACGGGACCACGTTAATCGCTACATGTGTCCGTCAAGCTGAATAAAGTAAATTATACGAGGCGATGCTTACGTGTTGCGAATTCTGCCGGGGTTTATTATTCGGTGCCACTGTTGCCTCGGTACAGCGTTCTGCATTGTCAAGATGATGACCGCCATTAAAATCATCGTATTCGTGGCATTATTTGCATAAAGAGTGCTTCCAAGGTGGGCCAAGAATCGATCATAAATTCATCATACAATTTTCGTTGTCCATGAATTTTTATAGCGATTTATGCATAACTTTGTAATTTCCGCGATGTCACAATGCAAATGTAGCTGTTATTATACCAACATAGTATCCTTAAAAGTGAATAGATCTTTTTATTCCACCCAGTAGACGGTTAAGAAATTACTCGGAGGAAAAATCCATCTCACCTCCATGAATTTCCAATCGACGTTCCCCGATAGAGACATAATAACACATTCCCGTGTACACGGGGAAGCATCATATCCTACATAAAAAAACATAATTAACACGCGTTTAATAGCCCCCGCGGAGGAAATAACTGATTAGCCGTCGCGTCTATCGTATTGAATACGCTTCTCCTACTTTCGTACCGGCCTCTTTTCCCCTATCCAAAGACGAGACAATGATGCCCGACCGCCGGGCGAGCGAACAAGTGGGACGGCTAGCAAAAGCAAAAGATAATCAAGAAGAAGAAGATCAAGAAGTTGAAGAGAAAGGGGTCTGACGCTGGTGAAACCTGCGGGAGCAACGTGGAAGAAGAAGCAGCGCAAGAAGAAGAAGAAGAAGACAACCAAGAAGAAGAAGAAGAAGAGTAACAAGATACGCAGGGGAACACGCACGCGACCGGTTTGTTTCACCCCGATGCGATGCTAAACGAAGTTTTACCCGCGGGCCGCTCTCCGGCAAATCGTTTCGCCGCGTTCGTCTCTCCTCCGGTATACACTTCGCCGTCCACGAGATTGACAACGTTCCGCGGGAACGTTGATTGCGAGAGAGCCCCGGACCGGTATGAAGATGTGAACCGGCCCAGCCAGCGAGATACAATACCACCGAGCGAGCCGAGATCGGCTTTCTCGCATTGTCCCGCACGGTGAATGCAGGGGCCCAAGCCATCGCGCGGAACCGATTATGAGAACGAGTGGTGGGATGGTGGTGGGGGACGAAACGAGGAGACATGCGATCGGCTGGACGTCGAGAAGTTTGTCGTTTGCTATTCTCTAATTTGTACCATTGATGGATGATGAATTATTAGAGGTGGTGTACCGGCGAGAGTCCCAGTGATTATACAGAGAGCGTTTCGTTATTAGCGGTCATAGGCTCTGAGGGATGAATTTAGCACAATGACCGTACGAGTTCGTATAAATTCAGATCCTGTGTGTCGATGTTGCTTGAAGCGAACGTAATTCGTGTATTAACTCTTTGAAATTGTTGGTAAATAAGACGATGATTTATATCGAACGGTTGATGTATGTATAGTGAATTATAATTTACTTCTTCGCGAGGTTCGTTTCGTGAGACGACAATACCGCAGTTTAATAGACTCGTCCCCACGATGAGGTATTTGATACTTCATCGCGGATTAACCTCGACACTGCCGCGCTAAATTTCACGGAATACCCACCGGAACGTACTCGTCGCCCGGGTAATTCATGCTATTATCGCGAATGCATCATCATAAATTTGCATAGACCATTACGACACTCTGCATCGTCACGCGAAACGAATCTCTGTTCACCTTCGAGGCGAATCGTTACGGCGTTTCACCGTCGGTCGAAGACCACCTGGAACAATCGCGAACGTTGGAAAAGCGAAGCGATATGGATTAAGAGGAACTGTCTGTGTTCAACTACAAACTTTTGGTGTATACTTTTGTTTACGTGTTGGTGACCTTCAAGTAACCTTTGTGCGGGTAAATATTTCTTTGGATCACTTAAAACACGTGGACAACCCCCTCTTTTCGTCCGACACACGATCCGTCCTAATAAATAAAATAAGAACTAACAACTTATTTTAATTCACTTAATTAAAATCAGTCCGACGAAAGGAGAAATTTCCTAATCTGGACAAACTAATATACAGCCAAAAATCTGTTAATTTTGACCCTTGACTCGAAGGGAGAATGATAATTTGGGCTCTGAACCAGGAAGTTGCCCATGCCTGAATTAAAATATTCCGAGGTGACTAGGAGTAAAGCCAGTTTCGCACCAGCGGTCAAAGGCTCATTGGATTACGTGTGAGCGATAAAGACCGCTGCCTGATTTGGCGTGATCTGTCCGTACCGTGAACGCTAATGTGAATGACTTAATACTGATAGATCTAGAGTTCAACTATGATGTAATGATAATAAAGAAATAAAGAATTCTAGTACGCAACAGAACCAAAGCAATAATAAATTAAATTTCGAAATATAAATCACATTCGCCAACAACACTTCGGCAAATCGATTGTCAGAGGCGTCGATCGATCCCGCTAAACGATTCTTGGCGCCAAGACCGTCAATTCCCAAAAGAAACACGATGAAAAAGGTTTGTCCCGGTTCGGCGCAGTCCAACCGGTCGGGATTTATCGTTTCCGTATTTTTATCGACCCGATGGTTCGAATTTATGGTCACGAAATTAATTTCCTGTTCGAAGATCGATACGGGAGTACGAATTCCGTTCGGCGTGGATTGTACGTCGTATGAATCTCGACGGGGACCTTATCTCCTCGGGGATGGCATCTCCTCGACCTTCGGTCCTAGATGAAAATCGTGAAACGCGAGCTGGTTGAATCTCGCGAGGCGAACGACGATACTCTATGACCGCTCCGCTTGGCGGATCCGTGCGCTCGCTGCGGTTGCAAGCACGTGAGCGAAAGAATCGCCGTGAAACGCTAACGTTATAATAACGGCTCGTAACAACAGCAAGAAGTCGTAATTTAAATTGCGTTTCTCGCTTGTCTG
This sequence comes from Dufourea novaeangliae, assembly GCF_001272555.1. Classification (NCBI taxonomy): domain Eukaryota; kingdom Metazoa; phylum Arthropoda; class Insecta; order Hymenoptera; family Halictidae; genus Dufourea; species Dufourea novaeangliae. The sequence goes on from NW_015373928.1 coordinate 666,654, forward strand.
GCCGTAATAGCTCTATCGCACGCTACTTGAACGGAAACGAGAAAGAAAGATGCCGCGAGTTGCGGCAAGGGGGGAGGGGGTGACGAAAGGGGGGATTGACAGAGACGGGCGAGGGGAAGAGATGGATCACGCTCGGTGGGTGGGTGTGAGTGATATCTCCGAGCCGAGACCTGGGGTGCGCTGATCTAATTGATGGCCGTGTTGGGGACAGAGCCAGGATATGACGCGAATCCATTGTGGCCCACATTATTATAATATATATTATAATTCGTATCCTCCGTCATTGATATCGCAGCCAGGCGACGTCGAGCGAGAAATACGCGGGGAAAGAAAGGGACGGGGGTGACACTCGCTCCGCTGGTGTAATAATCTGTCGACATTGTTCGTGTCGACAGTTAGGGAGTGCGGTTAGCAAGTGTCAGACAGATTGCGGGATATTATACCATGTAGTGAACGAATATACAGCGAACCCACAGCCGTGGTTCCTTGTGTTCGATCTCGCGTTAATGGGTGTCGCCGGGTGACCTTGAATCTGTGGTACCGTTCAGAGTGTCGTAGAAATTTTGTAGGTTTTCCTTGGCAAATCTTCCAGTGATTATACGGTGGTCCGCGTTCACCCAAGCCGTTGATCAGTGCCACAAATAGTTCGCGTCCGCTAACGGTGCAGTGTATCTCGAGTAAAATCCACGACTGCAAATAGGAGGACGTCGCACGTGTTCACGGCAGATCTTCAAAGTGGTAACTGCTGCACCCCTCGGCCCCGTAGGAGGAATTCGTTAAAAGACATGTTGGTAAGTCGTGCATGCCGCGGCGAGCGTGAAGCGAAATTGAAGCGCAACCACTCGAAAATGAACGGGTGGGCCCATAGGCCTCGCCAGGAAAGATCTCCCAGTGATCCTCGGGTATTGCCTCTCGTCGAGCCGCGGAAACTTGTAATGAAGAAAAATCCTCGAGACGATCGAATATAGGAGACCCTACATAGAATTACTAAAGCGCGGGACTGTACAAGCGTGTCTTCGTACCCTTCCTACCGACACACGTCGCGGCAACCGTTCCCTTCGGCTTCGAACCGCGGCGCCGCCACCCTTTTGCCTGCTGACTTCGAATTCAAAGTGTCCTCGTTATAGCCGAGTGGTGGATACCGCTTTAACCCGGCCCGCGGTACCATCTAACGTTTAATTGCATCGGACTTTAGCGCCGGATATAACTTCACTGCCGGAAATTAACAGCCTTTAACTATTGCTCGTACGGGCGATCCAGACTCGCCGTATAAATTATATGACCGCGCGCGATCACACACACGACTGTGTAAGTCTGACCATACAGCTCCGAATCGCCTCGACTTATACGCTCGTGTAGTCCGCCCCTGTACGCCCGTTATTAGAAGATCGAGCGAAACGTCACGGTGTGATAATTAATGCCCCGATATTAAGGCGAACCGCCCGCCCGACCGGCCCTGGAGTTATTACCGATTATGCAATATGTTTGCGAACGCGTTCGAGAGCACCCCACCATCTACCTCAACACACACACACACACACACAAGATTTCCCCCATCCCGTCGATGCCCGTTTCAATTAGTTTCAAGTGCACGAATAACCGCCTCCTAGCAAAAGTTAAGCGTTTCGGTGTCTCGTGATTCGTTCGGACAAGGTAACGATCAAGCCTCGATTATCTCCTCGTTCCTTGTATACATCTCTTCCAACGATACGACGCACCATCACCGCGAAACAATGCGAATTCAAAATCCCAACCTCTGCCACAGCAAAGAAGATCAATCAGCTCCCAACGGAACTCATCCCTCGACTGCACAATCCCCTATCTTCCAACCCATAAAATTACAATAAAAAAAAAAGGAAAAGAAACAAAGAGTATCGAGTGGCCTAGAATTTCACCTATCCACGAAGGAACACACAGAAGCAACGAAATTCACTCGAGGTTCTAACCGATCGTACGAGGGTGGCCCACAGTTCGTCGTCGACGCGTGAGATCGTCCGCGACAAGCCGAGCAGTGCCTCTGGCCCAAAGCAGCACCACCGCTAGCGGTGGTCTCCAGTGTCTCGGCCGATTCGAACTTATCGGACACCCGATGGGCACGGCCGGGGCCCGAAATAATTGCCCGCAGTGAAATATAAATGATACCAAGATTGTGGAGCGACGAACCGGGGGATCGAGGGGATGGGTTGTCGGTGGGCCCGGCCGGGTCCACACCACGGTGCGTCCGTGGGGCTCCTCGCCACGTGTGCACGTACATATATGCGTGCGAGGCCCGTCGACTGGCTACTTGGTACGCGAGACGTACGCGCACGTAATTGCGTGCCCGTCCTGAAATTATTCATCTCCCCGACCACGGCTGATCCCAGGCACCGCACGGACCGACCGGCCAGCCACCACCATCGCCAGGGAGAGCCTGGTCAGGCCAGGCCAAGCAAGCCCCAGCGGTATGATAATGCATAGAAGTGCCAGTCATTATACTTATACGTAGCCCCGGTGTATTCACTGCCCATCCTACCTACTCGCTACGTAGATTACACCACCTCCAGAGAACCCCCGCGCTTCACCCCCTGTGTTTCCTACCCGCTACCATCTGTTCTCTCTCTTCCATCGGGATCCCCATCCTCTTTACTCCTCCTTCGTCCATTCCGTTCGAGATGAACGTACCACGGATACGCGACCACCGCGCGTTTTACACGTACCGCCGACCGGTGCAACCGATCCCAAGACCGTGTAAGTCCGATCGAGTGACTGTAAGACGTTCCAACGGCGCTATTTGGTCCGCGTGACATGCTGGGGAATCTGGTTATCTTACATGAGGGATCTTGGATTTTTTTGAGAGATTTTTGTATGTGGAAACTATAACGATTCATGGGATTGAAAAGATTTTCTGTTGTAGGGCCATAAAAATCGGGCAATGTTTCCTCGAACATTAACGACGATCTTTAAATTAATCTTGTTCCTTGATCTCGAGTATCTTAAATTAATCTCGTTCCTTGATCTCGATACCCGTGCTCAAGTTTCGGCGGCAATTTTCGTTCCCGTATAGTATACAATTACCTTGTATACATATTTCTGTAACACTTAACGAATACAGGTGAAAGGTTCTTCGGTACAATACCGTCTCCGGAACTTGAGTTTCTCGGAAACTTCAATTACACGCGAACGCGATACAGCAATTATGCGTGTATATGCAGACGCGCGTGTGTACTTATTAACCGCGTTTCGGGTCTCTCTCTCAGCGAGACACAAAACCCGTTTGCTTCTGGCGATCGTCCCGCGAGAAGCTCCACTTTTCTTTCGTAAGGTTCAGGCCGATGACTCCGCGACGAACGCGAATTTTCGAGGGAAGCTTCGGTCGAGAGCTGCTGGCCCCGGGAGTACATCACGGTCCGACCCCGGTGGATCCGTGTCATTAAAACTCACTTAGGATAATACCCCGGGTGATTCGTTTTTAAACGGAACGCTTTCGCGGGGGCAATTTATCCCGAATTTTCGCGGTGCCCCATGGCGGTACCGGAATGATATCTCGGTCGCCGACGTCGTCGCGCGGTCTTCGACGCAACACCGTGTATCCCCGGCAGATAGCAATTTAAATTCGAGTCGGTCGTAAACGAAAGAAAGAAACGGTTCTCATTCGAGCGATATTCAAACACTATTAAAGTTAACGACAAACAGATTGCGCGGGCTAATCGTGGTAAAGGGGCGGACCGAAGACTGTGCCGGGAGGATCGGTAGAAAAAGGCTGCCCCTACCCCCTTATTCTCTGTATTACCTTGTTTCCCGGTGGTGGTTCTTTCGCAGCGATACAATTCGACTAACAAACTGGAATGGGAACGAGGCAAGTCAAGAATCTCTGTGTGACTACCGAATCACGCAAGAAATCGGTAATTTCGTGCAGGTCCGAAGGCTTTTATTTGGTCGAAAGGTACAAGGATCTAGAACTCCCTCGTGGCGCGGAAGTTTCGCGCGATTCGCGATATCCAACACCCTCGTACCCTTCTTTCTCTCTCGACCTCCCATCGTACGCTTTGTTTCTGGAGCCCCCCGAAGATAATGAACACAATTACGGCGAGGTTTTTGTTCTAGAAATTACACAGTAGTGCGCGGCCGCATGTCTGCGGCTGATTGCTATGCCCCGCCGCCGCCGTCTCCTCACGGCGATACACCTTGTCCGTGTCTGTATATGTATACGCGGTAGAGGGTATCGTATACACGTGAACGTAGTTCGAACAGAAACCCGCGCGACACACGTTGCTTTATTCACCAACACCGGTCCAGGGTACCCGGGGATTACGTTCAGCGGCGATGATTGTGTGCGTACCTACTCTCGACGTACGTAACCACCACCGCCGAAGACGAGGAGACGAGAAGAGGAGCAACAACAGCAGCAGGAGAGTCGGGTGGCAGGGCGGCGGGGAACAGAAGGGGGACAGGGACACGGAGTAAGCTCTAATTGCATTCAATAAAGCAAATAATAGCAAGCTCATTAGAGCAGAGAGAGGAGCTGGCGAGTTGACCGCGCGGCTCGTATGCCAACCTGCCTACGCTCGGACGAAGGAAGAAGAAGAGGACACAAGGGAGTACGGGAGATGGAGGGAGAGAATGAGAAAGAGATAGAGAGAGAAACAGAGGAGCCGGAGAATACTGGAGGTGGAGGAAGAGAGCGGAGAAACCGGGTAGAAACTGGCGGTCGTGCCGTCGTATCGTCGCGAGAACCACGGTCCAATGTCATTTATTGTCCCTGGGTGGACAAGCGCAGTTTGCCAGAGCGCACCCCCCCAGCTTCGCTTGGCCTGGCCTGGCCTTACCGAGACGAGAAGCCTCGCCTGGCCCAGCGTCTCTATATGAATGGGCAATAGCCATGCAACCCATTCGTGTCCTTCGTTAGCTATTTATCCCCGTTTATTATTATTCGACCGCATCCCACATATATACAACGGGCGATTCGCACTCAACACTGTATAACCCGCGTAATCGATGAGTAGAGGATTCCCAGGGAATGTCAGACCCGTTCCACGGGGCCTCGATGGGAATTCTTTTCAGCGCCCCTCTTCTCGACTAACGCATTTTTGCGCGCGTAATGGTACGATATCGGTTCTGGTCGAGGAGGAGTATCTCGTTGGAACTTTTAGATGAACTATCCTGTTCGTTATTCGCTTCCCGTTTTGTTTGGATTCCGTTAAAAATGTAGCTATACAGAAACCCTGGTTACGATGTTAATTCGTTCGATAACTACGTAAGAAAAATTATAGCATAACTCGGGAATGAGGAATATCGTCCGATCGGGGAGTCTAGATGAACATATCTGATCCCTAATTCTGTCGAAATGAAAACTAGTTGTGTACATACACATGGAGCACTGAATGTCCACATAGCAACGAACAATACAAATGATACTTCCGTGGCATAGCTACGAGAAAGGCGAAGAGAAAAGGAAAATGAAAACGGTGTCCGCAGCGGCGCTCACGGGCGGTCTCGATACCACTGATAAGTGCACCAATTCCGCACCGGAGGCAAATTAATTTACTTCTCTCCGAATAGGAGGCAGGGACAGAAAAAAAAAGAGAAAACGAGAGGGAGATAAACTGAGAGAGAAAGACAGAGAGAGATGATCGCTGAGACAGCGGCTCTTTTTTCGTCCTCGGCCATAAAGGACAACACCTGAACCGGATCCTATTTCAGCTTAACAGGGAGCGTACAACGAAGAGCACAGTCGTGCCGTGTCGTTCAGGGACACGAACAATGAACCACGCATGGACAGGAAAGCTCGTTCCGAACAAATCGAAGCCGGCCTTCGAGGGGGGAACCAGAAGGGAATAAGAAAGAGAAACAAGGAGAGAGAGAGAGAGAGAGAGAAAGAGATTATGTGTATACGGTCGAACGAGAAGGGAAGAGTGGAAGAGAATCGGCCGCCCCCGACGCGAGTAAACGACGGTAAGAATGGCGATTCGGCTAATGTATTCCGCGGTTGTGCGCGCTCATTATTCAGCGATAATTAATTGACGGCTATAAATAAGCGGCGCGTCCCGGCACCGCGTAAATAAATGGTTCGCGCTAACCGGAATGGTAATGGTGACTTTGACGGACCGTTTAAACTGGAATAAAGCTGGGATACCTTTCTTTCCCCCTGGGGTTTCTGTAGGTCCAGAGGAGAGCTCTTCGAAACGATCCCGGTTCCGCTAACGAATATAACTCACCTGCCGCACACCGACGCGGCGTCTCTTTTACACAGTGTGTACGTTCGACAGACACACACATGGGTACAGTCCTTCTGTTGTTCCCCCGAATATTCACTCGTCGTTCGTTGTACGTCAACCAACCCCGGGTACTCCCGGGTGTCACGCGTCGAGATCTCTTTCCTCCGAGTATCGTGAGCCTGGTCGTCTCCCCGTCTCGTCTTACACCTTCGGCACCGTGATCGTGTTTCTTTTCAGGAGTGTCGACAAGGACACCCTAATGTAATCGTTCGGCCCGATCGTCCCTTCGATCGCCACCGAAGAGCCCTCCCTTTGACAGGAATATTGATCAGCTGACTGTTGGAACGACGGGATTATATCTGGACACCTTACTTCTCGGGCCTGTCTGATTTCCATTTCGCGTGGGAGGAGGCCCGATCAGTTTTAATAGAAATATTTTCAACGTGATATACTCCATTCTCTAGACATGTGTTAAACTGTTTTCAGATACCCTCATTGTCATTTAACGGTACATATGATTGTTTAATTTTGTCTATTTTTGTGATTGGTGTACTAACTGTGTAAAACTGGTGTAATAACTGCAACTGGAATTTATCATTTGTGCAAAACTCAAATAGTATACAATCGAGAACATACGACCTATGGTCCTCGACCTTTCCTACTGCTCATCTTTCTCTGACAACATCAATTACAATCAAACGATCAAACTATTCCTAGGATAACTCTCCAAAGCACTAGAATGTGAGACGCGACTTTTCAGGACCGATAATTCAAAAGTACTGTAAGATCATCCTTTTTATCTACCATGGCAAACAGAAGTTAATTGATTGTTATTATGAAGGAATCGCCTCGGGATACATATTACTTTAGAAATGTTCCATTCAGTCTCTGTTCCGCGCACTGTTGCCTAATTCTATTTGAAACGAGGGGGGCGGAGAGGGGAACAGAACTGAGAGAAAACGGAGAAAGAGAGAGAGAGAGAGAGAGAGAGAGAGAGCGAACGTTTATGAAAGCGGTACAAGTTATTAAATCCCCGAGTTCGTAATAACCAGTGGCTTTCCTTCGCTTCCTCGTTCACGCCCACTGTTCGACGGTTGAACAGTATACAATTAATTTCAACCGCAACAGTAACTAATCGCGGCTTAATTCCTCGGTCGTGCTTCGGGAACCGTTCGCGCCGAGGGAAACGGATCGAGGATCAACGAACAAAAACGCAGGAACCACGAGAGTAAAACCTCTTTTAGATACGGTTGGTTACGAGAATGTCCATGTCAAATTCGAGATCGCGATGTGGTACCGGTAAAAACGGATGCCGTGCCTTGGGATGAAGTATTTGGGTCGTTTATGCGTAGGTAACAACAAAGTCTATTGAGATGAGGGACATAATTAGTACCCTCCGATTATTACTCCCCAGCGTTAAAATGGGGGTTGTGCCGGAGTTACGAGGAAATTATAGTCTTGATGGATGGAATAGAAACGCTTTTAGGGTATTATGTTTAACGAGTTGACGTGGCAAGAGGGAGAGATACTGTGAAACCTCGAGACATCTACTACCTGTGGACGTTTGGCGGTTAAAAAGAAGGTACGTATTTCAACGAACCAAAAGTGGTCACCATCGTAATACGTAATATGCTAAGTCGCTATAAAAAAGTGTATTCTGTTACTCACCCCATTCTCTCAGTCTGATTACTTCTGCTCCTTCGTGTTTACCAGTCCCACTTACATTCCTACCGGCGGAGATGTCAAGAATTTTCGGCGAGTAAGAGGAGGAGGAGGAACGCAAGCCCAGGGTTACCCGGTTGACACGAGAAAAGATTCGTATCTGACCGCCGCGGAATCGACCAGGCTTCACCGAAAAAATAACACAATGAATTCAAGAGACGGCTTATCGGGGCGTGATCTCGAAGAGTCCACGGAATCCCGCCTAATAACCTTTTCGTCGATCGACATTGTTATGGGCCGGTCATTAGAGGCGGACGGCGTACGATCCCCGTTGCGGCCCAAAAACGTAAAAACGGCGGATCGAGCGTCGTTTATCGGGCCCTCGCACCGTTGGGTTTCATCGGCGCGCACTTATCTCAAGGGACTTGAAAATCCGGTCGCATTAAGATATCTATCGGAACAACGGATGTGCGCCATTAAACTTTTACTTTATTTAGCGCTCGGAGGAGCCGCGGAGCGGCCACCGCCGCCGTCGCCGTAGCGTGGTGCTTACGGCTCAACGGGAATACACGGATGGAAGGAGGACAGGTCCGAGGGGAGACAGCTGAACACAGCCAGAGAATGGAAGGAAGGAAGGTAAGAAAAGGAAAGAGGACAGGAAAGAGGGAAAGCCACCAAGAGAAGCCTGACTCCAGCTACCACGAGTCTACATGCCAACCCACCCCATGTATAAGATTCCCCGCTGTACCACGATTGTTCTTGAACATGTAATTATTATTTACGTTTACTCCTAATGATCGGAGAGCCCCTTGCACGACACCATTTAGAATTGCTAATGGCCGTGCGCATCTGCGGCCCACTGTCAATAGCCACTAAAACTCATTACCTACCCTGGGACTAACTAATTGGATACATCTGGATTGACGGAATGCCCGCGTACGATTGGTTATTAAATCGCCAGGGCCCAGGCTCGGTGGACGTCGGGGCTGAAGATCCTTATGTTAATGCCACCGCCGCCGCCGCCATTACGGAATAGGAGCATGTACGCGGACAGCAATCATTTATACACTACGATGGGATAGTTTATTAGACTCTGATGTTAAGTGTTCCTACCTGAGAACTTCTTACTCTAAATTCTTATTACACGCGTGTATTCATCGAGATGAACAATGGCAAAAAAAAAAACAAGATAAAAAAATGGCCGGTCGAGAGAAAGGAGTGATATTAGAACCCGGTCCCGTCCAATTAAAGATTCCAGGAAGAAAGATGAAGAAAATATCAATGTATACGAATCACCCGATAGTAGCGTCGGAAAACTCGCCTTTTCGTTTTCTTACGTCGAATCGCAAGGTGTACGCGAACGAAAATGCGAACGAAAGTGTGTCCCTTACCCCAGGGCGTAAACGATTGTTAACTGCTTATCCGCGCGCCAGCACCCGAAGCGGACGGTTTAACCAGAGAGTTACGACCCTCGAGCTCGTTACGCATGCATAAGCGGGAGCATAAAACACTGGAATTGCACGAGCCTGGTGAGCTTCGGTCCCAGGGATTCGTCTGGCGACGTTGAACGAGAGACGACGCTCGACCCCTCGCTTTTCCGATTTCTTCCGGTGGACGACGCAACGGGGAGAACGACGACGCAACCGCCTGAGCCCCCCCTTCTCATAAGCTTCGAACCGTATATACCTGAGAGACATTTCCTTCTTCTCAGTCCTCCACGTAGGACGGATTTTTTTCACGACGCTGTCTCTCGGCTAGGCGGGGCTGAGCCTTCCGGCGATCACCGCAGCGCGATCTCGGGCGAGGGCGACGACGGGCGTCGTTACTCGCGCTGATTTAGTTGAAGGCTGCGAATTTACGGATCCACCCTTTGTGCACAGAGGGCGGGGAACGACCCTGCCCCAGCCCGCCCGAGCCCTTTTCTCGTTAGCCGCCTACATTATATTACCCATCGAGAGGCATACATCATTCCGCTCTTTATGTAAGTATCTATAACAGCCCGAGAAACATTTGCAGCTCGCGCTACGAGAGACGCGGCATCGCGTGGGCAGACGTGTGCGCGCGCGAGACCGCCACAATGCTCGGGTGAACTTGGTTTGCCGTGTCTGCAACGCCGCGGAATTGACGTACTGCGGCTGGCGAACAATGCCTCGTACCAGACGCGTTCAATCGGCCGCTGGGGCGAAGGAAGCCCACGTGCTCACGGATCCTTTTCGTTCCCTTGTCTTCCGGTAAGGATAGACGTCCATGGGAGGATTAGTCGGGTATTCGTAGCCCTTAGTTTTTGGTGGAGGTTCTCGCATGGACGATGTTCGAGTCGATTCTGTGGACTTTGACAATGGTTGATCCGTCCTCTGGTGACATGAATTGCAGGTGTATCTAGCTTACTAAAAGAAAACTATTGATATTGCCAAATACAGTAAATCATGAATAAGTGTTCGAAGGCATCTCGGCATCATCTCCACTACTATGGGGTCCCCAGTGGAACCTGTTGACCGCCCAGCGGTGGGGATGATATCTGAACACTCACTGTCGAGCAGCCTCCGAACACTCATCAATGATTTACTGTACTAAGCATAGCGACAGAACTTGTGAGTTCCGCGTGTCAATAGTTCCGAGCGTAATATATGATTTAGATTCGAAAGATTTTCATCGCCATTCTTGATACGTCATCCGTATGTAATTAGTTTAAGGAAAGTTATAATTTATGGTGAATGTAAAGCAATACTTTTGTAAAGGATAAGGCGTAACAGCAAAATCTAGCCACTGTGACTTTTATTTAGTAATCTTCACTGCCATCAACGTGTTAACGATGCTGTCACAAATGTGCATTGGAGCATAAAGTTAAAGGCATTGTACGGCTAAAGAGCGGGAGATAAGCGGCTCGACTTCGCACGATAGTCGAACGCAGTACTTGCATCAGCGACCAGGCAGAGAAGATTGTAGATTGGCGTAGATCCGATAGTTAGCCTATCGCCGGTTACGATAAGGTGTGATAAGGACACGCCTACTTATGATTGTAAATTTGAGAGTTTAGTAGCCGAGATAACAACTTCACCGATTGATATCGAGAGGGAGTTTAGCGAGGTGTTAGAGTGTCGGTGAATTGAGTGCAAGCGATGTGAATAGTTTCCATGAGATTAAAGGACAATTTAATAAGAACGGGATTGTTCCCCTCTGTTTCGGAGCGTCAAGTGTCGCATATACAAGATAAACTTCCAATAAATTCAATTTAAAACGTTTAAATAACGATACAAGCAACCGAGTTAATATTTTATCAACCTGTCACACTAATACACTTCTCGATTCCGTCTTATTGATTACGCACCGAACTTTGAAATCAGTATCAGTGAAGCTTTAATTATTATTCATGGATTAACAGAGATCGATTCGATTGCCTCGCTTAATTGCGAAAGACAAACGTCTCCTGTAATTCCAACGCTATCGTGTTTCTCAAACACGCCGATCAAAGGTCTCGATGAATAAGGGGCGAGGGAACGCTTATAACTTGCAAATCGACGACGACCGTAACGGCAATGGTATCTCCGCGTTGACATTGTCGTGAATCGTTCTACCCCGGGACCGCCTTTGCAGATTACGCAAGTGCCTATAATTATTGCCTCACATTGGCAGAAAAATGATAATTACTTTACATGCTTAATTACGATCCCCGGGGCGGTATGTCCCGCGGGCCGATAGGCCGGCGATTGCGCTTTAATGGCATAAGAATTAATTATACGGTGCACGCGATACCGAAGAAAGTATCTCGGCTTTTTTATTCGGTAGGGGAAGCATTAGGCGCTTAATTGCCCGGACATTGCGTTAACGAAGATCAATGGCAGACCGGCATCGGAAACTTTCTTTAGATTACACAGCCGGCCGTAATATTTCGTTCGAAGTCAACGTGAATTTGATCCGCTGACTTTCACGCTGTCCGATCGTAAATTAATGGCACGTAGGACACCTTGCGTGTTTTACATACAGTTCCAACGTGTCATTCGCAACCCTGATACCCAATGTCCATCAACGGTACTGTTAGATTCCGAGTGATCGAATGTGAACAACACTATTTTAAAGTAAAACATTAACAAGAATTTTTATTTGTAACAGCCCATTAAGCGTCAAAGTAACTGAACAAGAATTGAGCAGTCATTGAAATTGCATAGGGCCTTATACATATACTATCGTTCTGTGGTAGGGAGATGATGCTTGTGAGCCTCAGTACAGGCTGAGTAAGTAGGAATTCTGACTTTGGGAAGAATAAGGTTCACCAACCTTTCTTTGGAACAGAGCAGTGCGGTCGCAGTTATTCATAGGATCTATCCAAATTAATAATAACCTAGGTTGATCATCCAACAATAATCCGAGGAGTAATTCAATGATTCTAAGGAAACGATATATACACTAGAGTTATTCACTTTACGTACGTTTATCTCACAACAACATTGACTACATTAGGCCTCTACCCTTTTGGTACCTTTATCTGGAATTTCCTCTCATCGAGAACAAAACATCGCCGAGGCAGTTAATCCTATAACCCACACTCGGTTGTCAAGCGATTACGGAACAGACAGAAATCCCTGGAAAGTTCTCCGTATCCGGATGATCCAGCCGGGACGAAACATTTACCGGCTCTGCGCCGATTGGCGTCGTATGCATCGGCGCACCGGTGCATTGTTACCGGCGCTGCACCGATGTTATCTGCACCGGTGACGTTGTCGTGAATTGTACGACAACCGGCGGGCACCGCGGACGGAAACGAAACGAAACGAAACGGATCGAAGAAACCCACGGCGTGCACGTGAAATATACGTCCGCGTTTCTCTCTTCTATCCGGCCGATTATCTCGAGGCTGGCTGTCGCTCACCCGGTAATTGTCTCTGCCCAGAGGCCCGGCCGAACCCGTTCGATTCTTAATGAGACGTACGATTGCTCCCAATTTGGTGTACTCGCTACCCTTCCAGGAGCGACCGGACACATACGATCCTGCGTAAATCTCCGTCACGCGGCTGTCGCGCTATTATGTCGCGCGAAATTTACTGCGCCCGCCCGAAATCGCGGCCATCCTCGATGGTGATACGGTAAAATACCCCCCTCCAATGATTCGTGCTCTTTGCATTGATCGTGCAAGGTACCGACAATTGTATCACGAAAGGGAGATAATTCTTTGTGCAAAAGTGAGTGGAAAGTGTGACACGAAATAATTCGTCACCTACTGATAGGCAATAGAATCGATAGGAAGGAAGGGATCGGAATGTTTGTAAGTAGAAACGGTGAGTTTTAGACAGACACTGCGGAGAAGTCACATTCATTAATACTTCGTCTATTACGTTATCCATCTACGAATGATATGTACATTGCAAAGAGACTAGATTATTTAAATAATGTTAAATTTTTTATAAAATTGATATTGCAGTATAATTTTAAACAAGACCAACAGCTTCTATTAATTAAACGCAAGTACTGGACAAAAGTATGTCACCAGGTTTGATAATAAAGAAAGAGAAAGATATTATTCTACAAAGATTTGTAACTTTTATTATACCGTAACAGAATAATGAGTTAATGTTTCATTAATCATGAAGTCTGAGTTACCAGTTAAAAAACGAAATAACGTTTGTCTGGCTACGTACGACCTTTTTCACTGTGGCAGTCAACCTGTTAATAAGTGTAGAGTATAAGTTAAATGTTTACGTTCTGAATACAATTTTTCACGATTAATCATTATTAGACCCTAACGATCCACAGTAATCTCAAGGAATTTCCAATATCGTTCACTTCCCGTATGAACGTCTGATCATCTTTTATTGAAAAATAATTATACACTGCCAGCAATCAAGGAGTTATTTTGGGACAAGAGTTCATTAACTCGACCTGCCACCATGGTATCTTCAAGTTTTTGGAAATACCATCCCAATCGACGAACGAAAAATTGTTCCCGTTCCATGGATATTCCTCGGCGGCGTCGATGAATTAAATTCGCTGCTAAGTTAAAAGCGTTCGTAATGCGTTCATTCGTTTATTAACGATCGGCGGTTTATGATCAACGCCCGATCAGGATACGCGGTTGTTCAGCTGTAAAAACGAAGTAGGTATTTACGAGGCGTTACCGCGCGAGATGCTTGCCGGTAGGAATTCACAATGCGAATGGGACACTCAGTTTTTAATGTATCCCCTGGTATCGAGGGAGAGTAGTTAAAAGAACCGATGGAATCCGACGTATATCGACGAGCAAACGAAAACGCGTTAATGCGTGGTGTACGGTGTGTGACGCGGTGGGATGCATCAAGACCGGCAATCAGGCGGAGATATACAAGAATTATTCAACCATTTGGCTTTCCAATGTCTTGCGGGTAGATAAGCGCCGGAGATTGCGCAGTGGAGGGATGGTAGGTACAATTATTAAAAACCGGTAGAATCCACGCTTGTTCTTCGTCCGAACATCCCATTGGGCCTAAGTACCTATTTGTTGTTGTCGTCGTCCGCGGGTATGCCTCTCGTGGCAAGACACGTCCCGTGCTCAGTGATAAATTTCATCGGAACGACGAATGGTTGTTCGGGATTTGTACTTCCTGGCCGAGGGAAAAGCTTCTCTCTCCCTCTCCGGCGTCACGTTGGAATTTACCTCCTAAGAGATTTACCTCCTGGGACCAGCGCCACTCCGAGACGATTTTTCGTCTCCTGAATCCAGTCGCCTGCGGAAAAAGCGTTTACAACCACGGGACTTCGTAGGAAGACCAGCGTGTGATAACACGAATGCAACCAACGACTGTTTATGTTCCCTGGATCCTGTCGACTAGATCTTTCCTATTTTCGCCCGCGGAAATAGGAAGAACGAAATTCAACATGGAACGAGCAACCATCATCCCTGGGATGTCTCTCAGCTATCCATCACGGGCAACAAGTGAAATTCATTCGGCTTTAGAATATCCCCCGAAGTACCGTCGTCCTCGACGTTCACGATCGAGATTCGAATACGGCGGAGCATCGAGAGGATCGACCGCGAGGATCACGGAAGAACCGAGAGGACGCGGAGCAAAGAAAGAGGACGTGATGGGGGGAGCAGGAAGGCAGGAGACAAGAGACGAGAGCAAAGGAGTTACGGGAGAGTCCAGGTCCGTCTGACAGTGAGGTGTCGGGTGGTCGGGGTCTGGCTTGCTGTCAGCTTGTCAGCCTGTCAGCCCACGCACGTTGGCACCGCCGCGCGGCAGTCAGCTTCGTGTGTGGATTCACACCGACTGTTCTCGCGCGCCGCAGTATACACGCTTAACCGGGGGGGCCTGGGCACGCATTGTTCCCCGATCCACGAACCGTCCAGCGCGCACCTACTACGTGCATAGACGAGACCCCGTAGAGCTCTGACGGGTTCAATCCGCGGCTTACACGGGGACGTCATTAGTCCCCGCGGGATCGCGTACGTCGATCCGATCCCCCTTTCGATCCGCTTTAACGAGCGCGCTCCTCGAAAATTCCGCTCGCGCGCGCACGGTTCTCTCTCACCCCTAAAGGCGTTCTTGGCCGATTCCGGACGCTTGGCTAGGACGTCGTTTTGCGTCGGGATTGGATTCCACGGAGCGTTCGAATCACCGGGATTAAGAACGTGACGAACGGTGATTTTTTCCATGGGGGGGGATTGGATGCCACTGCGTTCTTTCGTTCTTTCGTGGTCTTTGCTGGGTCGAAGCGAAGGAAACGGTGAAGAACAGGTTAAAGTATTGCTTAATAAGTACAGTGGCTTCGTGAAGGTACGGCGAACGGTGAAACGAGTAAGCCCTAAATAGATCATGATTCTTCGGAATAATGATACATATTTCGTAACGCGAGGTTTTAGATCAAGGTTTTTTGATTATTTGTATATGGAAGAGATCACTGAAACAGGAAGGTGCAAATATTAATGTATAACAATGTGATTTCTGACTATACGGTTAGTCGGTTGGAAATATTCGTACTCCAGGCAGACTGTCCTTTTCACGCCAATGAAGGATTGCTCGAGTTTTTGCAGCGAACACACGCAACGAAACCCAGCGCAATGCGTGTAACGGGTGGAAAGGCGTGCGAGGCGATGTTAATTAATATAATCTGGCTGTACGTGAAGCAGAAAGATGGATGCTCGATGATTAATTAAAAGGCAGTAATTGGCTAATTAAATTTTATGGGCTACAAATGTAAACATTATCGCCCCTTATTGCGCGGTCCGTGTGCTGCGCAGATGATTTCGCCAGATGCAGGTTAAGAAGTGCTGGCCACGTGTCTATGAATTTGTAAACTAACCGACATTAGATTCCTGAAATCGACTATCTTTCCGCTGCCCCTAATAAGCGTTAATGACGTTTTTCCATTCCCCTCTTTCGATGTAATCGTAATTAACAAGGAATTTGTGTAACATTCGCGGTTCCATTGAGAAAATCGAGAAAAACCGGAGAGGAATCAGCCAGACATCGTTGGAATTAATGTCACGCTTGTGACTTCGATACGGATCTCCGTATCCTATCTGGCCTCCGTTCATTGTACCCGGGCTAATAAGTTGTTCCTGATAGTTCCGCGATGACGTCAGAATTTCCTAGATTTTTTTTTCCTTTCTGCTTGCCGTAGTCGATGCAACCGGTTCGACAGGCCGAGGGGAAGGATCGAAATCGCGGGTGAAAGAAGTGCGAAAGTGACGTTGTTAATGCCACTACGCAGCCTGAATTGCACTTTCATTGGAATTACCGGCTGCTTGGCTGCGGCGCTCAACTATCCGCACGCTAACCCGCTACTGTTCCGCGCCACCGTGTAATTTTGTGCGACCGGTATACAAACTCGAGCAACGCTGATCCACGGAAGAACCACTTACCTCGTCGATATCGGAACAATGCGTTAAACGGACCACTCGGTTCGACCCCGTGAAGATCCGTAGATAGTCTCGGACCAGTGGAACAGCCAGACCGGAACTGACGTTCATACGCGACGCTTGACAATTGACACGACGGATTAGGGTCGGTTCACGGTGTCTGCGTTCAGCCATTGTCGAGGAACAAATCTGGGGCCCAGACTGTCGGGTACGTGATTAGTCTGAATTTGCATGAACAATTGATAGACGTGTATCTGTAGATATATTGTTTAGTATTCTTGAAATTTTCAGTCTGAGATGTTAGCTTTTATGATACCAACGAGCCACTACGCGCACAAACATTAGAAAGAACACATTTAGCAGTCAATGGGAACATGTCTATCATTCAGAGCAAACACAACTAGTACACACATACGCATAAATCACAATTCCTTCATTCATTAAAATTTAAGTGTGTTATCACGTCGTGTTGAATTATTCAAAAACACATAATATCACCATCCATCATTCACACCATCTTCGAATAAACTCTACGATGTTAATTCATCAACGGGCAATGGCAAATCGCGAGCTTGTCGCTACAAATATCGATGAATCGAATGGTCGATTATTGTGTAGGTACGATTTAGAGAGTAACCATCAACACAAACACATTAAAAAGGTGCCATTAAATTTTTATTCATTTTATTGGGCAATGAAGAGTCAAAGATGTAAAGTTACGTTTTATCGCGAACGAAGCGACAGAACAAAGCAAGGAAATCATCAGTCACGAGGTAATTAATACTTCTTGACACCAGACGTGTATCGATATGTGTAATACTATCAGCCTTAATAGCAAAATGTCGATAACATCAGACAAGCTTCGGTTACAATAATCAACTTCACCCGAAGCGATTTGTAACCAGGTGATCATGGCAAATCGATACGAATCGTTTCAGTTTCTTGCGAAACACGCCACGAAGAAACGTCCGCCCCGATAAAAGCGGCGACTCGCCGCGGGCGCCTATCAGCGCCGTCGTTGAATTATTTAATTTATATAAGAATCCGGCTTCAAAGTGTGCCGCGATGCGCGCCGCAAATAAGTCACGGCTGGAAGTAATTTACACCGATCCGGAATAATAACGCACGCGATAATTAATAAAATTCCCGATAATTTACGGTCTTGTCGCATGCGGTTCGACATTCTTGCGTTCAAGACCAGAATCAGATCGTCGTTTGTTGCACCGTTCTTGTCGAGGGGCGTTGAAAAATTCGCGGAGACATTTAACACCCCGGAACTGCGAAAGAAGTTGTAACAATTACACGTCTGCACGATATATGTTCTGAAGATATAGTACCTGTAAGTTCCTACATTACTCCATGATATAGTAGAACTGCTTTTACGCTAGAACTATGCGAGACGTTGATCGTTTCTATTTCTATCACGCTGGTACAAGGAACAGCTTACTGAAAATATGCAAATCGAGAAATTAACAAACTTCTTCACTTATAGAGGGTGTCTCACCGAATATTTCACTTGTTTTTGAAGGTACAAACAATTATGAGCGACAAGTTATTATTTAATTAGAAGAAGCAAATACTATGATAAGCAAACAATTTTTCTCAATTTCATATTTCTCGAAATTTCAAGGTCATCGATGTTCTTTTAAATGGAACTACATATTTTTATCAGCATGGCGTAATAGTTGAGATCAAGACCAATTCAAAGGCGTTGTGTGACCTTCATGTGACCTCCATGTGATCTTGAGTACGAAAAACCCATAAATGTACGAGAGTAAATTTAAATAATAAAATAACTACGATAGATGGATTAGTGCAGAAATGTATCGAAGTTGATGGACGTCACTTGACAAGAATTTAGCCAGTCATTTTTACTACTTTAGTGTTTCCAATGTTATGGCAGAAGATAGTTGCAGGTTCATGTTTCCTAGAACATTCTTCCCAAAGCCAAGCTATTGAATATACACACCAATAAAAATCTAGTCCCACTGATCTCGAATCACCGCATGTATTCCGGTTCCGTTCTTCCCGAACATTATTCCCGCAGAACAATCTGGGACGCACAGTCCGTACAATCGCAGCCGGCGCAGCGCAGAGTTAGCGATGCTCACCCCTAAACGTATTATTATCCGGTAACCCATCTTAATTGACCTCACCCCTTGGCTCGCGGTTCGCCGATAATCGGCGCGATTAAATCGCCCGATCGCCGACGCAACTTACGTATATGATAATTCAGTGGGTAACCAAAGCTGACGGTCAATGGTCGCGCACCTGTTCTCTAAACTCCTTCTCCCTTCTCTCCTTCTTCCTCCCTGTATTCACCTTGTCTCTTTCTCTCTCTCTTCGTTCCATCGTTTCGCCTCTCGCCGCGCCACGCCATCTCGCTCTATCTCTTTCTCTCTCTGTCTCTCGTGGGTCAAGGCACGTCTAGGTTGTTGCGAGGCCGTTTACCCCTTACCACGATCCACACAACACACCCGTGTATCCCTCTTTCTCTGTTCCCCGTTGGTTTCCTCCCTCGCGCACCTCCTCCACGGTTACGTTACGTTCGTGTACTAACCGCATATATCTAATAATCTCGTTTCGTCCTCGTATACAACCTGATGACACACCGGGGCGATCGACGCCCGGGTTGGTTTCGCGAACGAGTAGTAACTGCCTGGGTGCGTGAAACCGGCGAACACGGGATGCTCTTTGGGTGATTAATGGACAGCGAGGGGGTAAGTGCGGCGCAACGGAGCTCGAGAGACTGTTCGAACTGATCGTTTTTGTTTTCTTTTTTTTTTTTGGCGATCTGTTTATTCTTGATCTCAGATTGCGGTATAGGTGTGTTACAGTTGATAATTTGCTGTACGAACACCGTGAATTTATGAGAAACTACGGAATATTGTTTGTAATTGCGACAGTATAAAATCATAGAAAAGCTAATACTCTAGAAAAATGGAACAGGCATATTTCCTCTAGGAAAGTTGAAAGAGTTATATAAGTACCACGGGATGGCTACCCTACTCCAGTTCCAAATGAAGCAGAAGAGTATCTTCCTGACAGTTCTTTTTTTTTAAGTTGATGCAGCTTGCATCGCTAATGGGTCCGGTCGTAAATGGGAACGCAGGATACCAAGATGGTTCGGTAGACGAAAGGTGAGTCAGTCCAGATGCGGAAACGTGTCGCCGGATCGCAAGGTTCCGGCGCACGGTCATCGTGACACAGTCATCTGCTATCTCCGTGTCGGACGGGATAGCGGTGCCTTTCACTGGGTGACGTTCCGAAGATTTAATAGACAAATAGAAAGACGTTTGCGCGCGTAATATATGATTATCGTCGGTTACTTTCCGTCTAAACTGCTGTAATACGTGGTTGAATGGTAAATAATTGCGCCGCGAGGCGAAAAAAAAAGACCGCATAGGCAGGCAAGGAGACGCGAGGAGAAACCAAGCGACGCAATGTCGAGTATAATAGTTAATAAATACCTCAGAGGCATCGCATCTCGGGGCCCTCGTATCGCTTACATGAAAGGCAATCTCGTCGGGGCCAGTCACCTCGCGATTAATTAACCCCGACGAAAGCTTTTCACCGACGCATCGTACAACTGTTCGTATTAATTGCTTATTCTGTGACCGACTGGCCACCGATAAGGAGTGCACCGTCATCGACGCAAGGTCAAAGAGGAACGCTTCGATCGTTGGCAATCACCGACGACGCTGTTTCCTGGTTATTAGAAGGGGATATCGAGGAAGGAAATTAAATATCTTCGTGTCACGGAAATAGATTTTTACAATCTGAATTGAAACTATCTAAAAAACTGTATTACGCGATTGTTTCCCAATAATATTACGAAGGGTTCAATTCTAAAGGAAAATGGAACAGTTGAAACAGACATCAACGAAGGAAACGAATGTCTTGTACCACTATTGGAGCTCACCGCTATCCTCGGCAAAAATAATTCTATAAAAAAAAAAAAAAAGGAACGGTTCCCAGGTTTTATCCAGGAGTCAGCGTGCGGGGCTACGCACTACCAATTTGTAGGCGCGTGCATGCGTGGCGCGGACGATTCACAGGGGCGAACCACTCGTGTGTTGGCGATGACGGTGGTGGTGGTGTGTACGCACGCGAGGGAAAAATTGTAGTCCCGGTTTCTCTCCTCGGCGTATGCGTTATAATCTCGATATCCCATATATCCACGTACAAGACATGCCTCCCATTTTAAATATACCATCGTGTAATTCATAATAAATGACTTATAAATGCAATGTACTTTTTGCAGCGGGGGCATCGCGCGCCCGTTGCGCGAGCAACCCGAGCACCGTGGCTCCTCCTTTTCTTCGATCGAACTTATGCGCGCAAGCAGCCACGCATGCGCTTCGAACAGCGCGCGCGGCACGAACGCAAGCGCACCCCTGTGACCGTTCTTTCTTGCCGCGCGGTACGCGCCCACGAGTTTTTATTTCTGGCCGTGGCGCGCGCTTCTGCTCCGATGATTTCGATAAATTAAAACTATAACGGGATACTGTATCAGATAGCGGCTAATCTCCGCATTCCAGGTTTCCCCTGATATCGCGTGTCGTGGAGGATTCTTTTACTGTTCCGCCGGCTTGATCTTAAAGTAAATTGAATCTCTGTATAAGAGTTGCTAATGTCCACTACGATGATTGCGTTACATAATGCACGATATTATCAATATAGTACGCATTGATCGTGTACAACGAATTCCTTCGTACGGTGTTGCACCGAAGAATCTAGTAGATAACGGAATAACCAGACTACATCCTATTAACGAATGATGTTCAATTTGCATGAAAATATACTACAATCGGTATAAAAATCATTTAGCTAGTTTAAAAAGACTAAACGATATTCAGTTTATCGTGCATCCTCTTATAGTTTCCGTAAAAGTCCCGGCCTTATATAGTGGACGTTACAAGACACCATACAGCCGAGGAATCGAAACACGCGACACGGTAGAGAGCCCGTCCGACAACGGACGAAAAGCCGTCGTCTATCGGGTGATCTATCTCCGGCCACTTAAATGGTTGTCGCCGATACGAATTACCGAGTAGTCGAGAGCCCTTGGGATCTTTGTATTTCGTCGTGTATATCTCTCACGGTTCCGAGTGGGACGAGAGCGCGCGGGGGCCCCGTGCGTGACCGTGCCTCCGGTAAAAGACACGGTCGAAGATTTATCGAAACCCGATGCGGCAAATGCGTCGATATATGTATGTATGTCGGGGCTGGCTCGAAAACGCTCGAAGAATCGTTCGATACTAAAAATAAAGGATCGTCGCGCGCGTTGCTCGGTCGACGGGGCGGTGTGTGTCCGGTCTGCGCCTGGCAGTGCGCGCGCACGCGGTGAGCGTAGCAGCAGGGGTGCGATTAATCGTCGTAAGCAATCGCTTATATTCTGGAATTTTAATTCGCAGTCAGTTAAGCGTGCATCGTAGCCTACGGGACGAACAAAACGTCCGGCGTATATTGCGAAAAGCCGGGGGAATCAAGCGGCGAGAGCGAGCCGCCGCATCCGTTGCGCGCACGGCGTGTGTATCTCTACGCGCCGTCGAATACAACCAAGCGCGTCAGCGCGCGCGCGCACTCCTGAAATCTAGCCCCGGCGCGCCGTAGAGGTGAGCTCGACACCTGCGTCAGGCGGAGCGCCGAACGAAGCGGTCGTACCGGTCGCCGCTTGTAAAAGTGACAACGGCAAAACTTGCGCCGTTACGTTAACTCGACAACAGTTTCCCGATAGGGATCTATAATACGCTTGCGAGAGATAGACCGAGACCCGGATCGATCGAACCCCATACAGTAATGTCTCGATGAGTGTGACGTACTTGGGCCCGCTTCGGATAGATTTTCAGCCCCTTATAAATTTATTTTTTACCCGAAGCTGAGTCTATGCTGAGTTTCTGGTTACTCTGTTTTGATTGAGTCCCCTAGTGGTGAGTGGAATCACTGTATTACTAGGCGACTGACGAAGACAGTAAGTATTTGATAAGTGTTCGAAGGCTCGTCGGCAGTTAACATTAAATATTTCATAAGCTAGTGGCCATATGACGCTGAAACAAATATTGATTCTAGAATTCCAGATTCAGATTACCATGTATGGTTACACCTTACGTCTACTTGAAAATGGCTGCCGTCTGGGAATGGCAAGTACCATTTTCTCATACTGCAACGATTCGATGATACCGAAGAAACGAGCCAGTCAGACCCCTATATCATCCTCGGTTTCCCGCAACCCTGTTCGTTTGCATCGCGACGGGCCATGCCTCTTTTTCGCGTGGAACGACTGGAAAGTACGCGTCGCGGTCGGTGTGTATTACTTATAATAGCTGGGAATATCGCTACGTCTGTGTACAAAGATGTAAAACCGTGCTTGCGCGGGCCCGTACTTGGGAGGATTCCACGTCTCCCGCAGCGGGGCGCCGCCGCTAAATAATGCAATAACATAAGAATTATGGCAACTTAATGATACTTTATGTATAATTATATGCCTGGCGTTACAGGCCCGCGTCGATGGTCGTTTTGTGCCCGATTGCGGGTGGTAGACGGCCGGCGACTATTCCCGTCTTCCTTGTAAATTGCGATTCGCCACGTCACGTGATTTTCTCCACGCGCGATTGCATCGCCGTTTTTTCCCCGGTCATCTCTGATGGGAGTGTAGCTACGTTATAACCAAATTCGATCGCGCGACTTTGCCACGGAACGAGACGAATTGTGCCGTGCGCTGTAGCAAATGGATCTTTTCAAGTCGGCCGATGTTCAAATCGCTACCTAATCTTCCTAATACGTTCCGAAGTCCATCGTTCGGAAGAATCTGAATGAAGATTTTGAAATTCCGAACAATGTCGTGGGACTCTGGACCCCACAAAATTTTGGACAATTACTCCGACCACTCTTTCATCGTTCGCGGAAATATTAGCATATTTCGTTGTTCGAGCATCCAGGGTGTAACAGAATAAAACAAAAGACAGGTGTCAGCCATCGTTCCCTTTCCCTGTCGCCTGTCATCTTCGTGCTTTGTTCTTGCATATGGTGGATAAAGATAACTTCGCGTTTTCGAAAACGCACGGTTCTGTGGATGTATGTATCTCGCGGCGATCGTAATCGCGGCAATTACGGCGGTAATCATTTTCTACATTGTAACGTGACAATGTCCACGGACTTTAAATGGGGCCTCAATCGGGGCATACTTAATATTCTTCCCACGGGGCCCGCGCGTAATTTGCCTGTTATTTTTAATTTTCGGTCACAAAGTGTTCGATGCGTACACGCGAGAACGCGAGCCGATTAGCAAGAGCCGTGTCACGCAACCGAACGACCGGTTGCCCTCCGGAACTTTTCACGTGTCCGCTCGAGACCCTGTACGCCTTCTCAGCGCCAGCCTTAAAAAGCGACGCGGGGTTGTTCGTTTTAAAAATACATATATACACGAGTAGTAATGGCCTGTCAACCATAATTGTCGATCCTCTTAAGCATCCTTCGGTGCGTGTTCGCGGTTCCGAGGGAAATGGCCTGTTTTTATCGGCGTTAATAATCGTTGATGCGTCGATAAGAGTGAAACTTCGGAGGTTTTTAACGGTGTTAACGGAACGTCCAACTGAAAACGATAATTTAAATATTAAGTATATCGGGGGGGGGGGGGGGGGGGGGAACATCAAGGTTGTCGGTAATGCAACTTTAGCACAGTGTAATTAAAAGTTGAAACTGAATTCCACGATATAATAAAAATGGACCCACAAGAAGAGACTTTAAAATATTCATCGCTCTCGAATCGGTGTGGGACTTCAAAGACGCTACAACCGCTAATCCCACGTCATGTTCGATCAATGATCGACCGAAGGATACATAGACGAGAGCTGATAGCAGCTTTAGGTATCGATCCTTGCCATCTAAAGTCATGGAACTATAAAATCGCAAAGATACCGAATCACGGGCGGACGATCAGGCTCTGTCGTCTCGGAGTTTACCCAAATTGCAGCTCAGCAGCAACGGCGCCGCGATCACGCCTAACTCCACGTTTCTCGCCACCGGTTTGTAAACATCGATCTATTAGAACGTGGCCGGTGAAAGCTGCCGCGTTGTCTCGCCGGTGGCCGATCCGTCTAACGAGGTGTTATTTTCTTAATAGATTTCCAACGGGCAGAAAACGGCGCGTGTTAGCTGTGGCACGGTATTAGGTACAGTAGCAAGTAGGAAAACGTTGGATCGCGTCGTGAAAGGCAGGTGATCGAAGAAAATCGTGGCTATAAATGTTGGTAAAATCGAGAGTGCTCCGTTTTATTCGATTGCTGTTCGCGACGATAACGAGCCGGTGCCCTTCGAAACTTTGACGAGTCCGAGCGCTTTCGTGCGTTCCAGCATCCGGTGAATGCAGTACAAAAATCCAACCGTAGGAGGGGGAGGGGGAGCCGTAGGGTGAGACAGGGGGAAGGGAGAAGGGGGGACAGAGAGAGACTGGTAATTTATAATGTGTAATATGTAAAGTGGTAATGGACGGCCGGTTGTAGTGGTCGCGTTCGATGCAACCTGGAACTGCAGGTTGAGAGAGTCTCGAGGCAGTCGAGCAGCCAGGCAACTGGCTGCGAAGATGTTGCGAGGGGGGCACCGTGGGGCGAACGGGGGGAAGCTCCAGGGGCGTCGTATGGGGTACCTGGCCCCGAGAGGGCAACGACGACGGCAGGGGATGAGGGAAAGGAAGACGGAGAAAGAAATCGGACAGCCAAGAGAAGAGAGAGAGAGAAAGAGAGTGGAGAAGAGGTCCATTGGGTGGAGGGAGGAGTGGGGAACTGTAGAAGAAAGAGAAAGAGAACATCAACCCGCCACTGCTTGCGTGTCGAGGCTTAATGAATGCAAACCACGATCCGGAGGCAGCCCGCTCGACCTGTTGTTTTCCAGTCCAGATAGCCTATAATTTTTATTGTCACGGGAGAAATAGCAGTCTGATGGAGGCACGGCTTATCTTGGGTCCTCGTTTTGCGTCCCGGCAAGCATGTTCCATGCGTTTTGTTGCCCTCTCTTTAGCCCTCACCGTCTCTCCCCCTAGTCTTCCTCTGCCCCCGTCCCTTTTGGTTCTTTCGTACTTTCTCACCACCATATCCCGCCCACGGATTTACCCTCGCGTTCTTCCGTGGCCCCAAACACGCTTCTGTTCTCCTGGTTTCGTTTTCGAAATCGACGGAACACCCGATGCTCGGAAAAGAAGACAGGGAAGATGGAAGAGGAACACAGTCGTGATCTTCGTACGCGAAACCTTTAATCTCGTGCACGGGTGGAACAGGTGCCTCTCGTGGCCGATCAAATGATTGTCTATTCGATTCTCGATCTGTAACCATTCGCCTACAGTCATTCATCATTCGTAATATCGATTTCGTAGACAGACACGTCCGCGCGATATCTGAACGTACATACACCATAAGAGATTTTCGAGCGTAGCCAGCTCCCGCAGGTGCACGAACGCGATGATGGCCGAAGAGAGACCATCCGCGGGAGTCGAAGACTCGTAATCGGTTTCGAGGAATCCCATCGGAGTGGAATCGATGAAGACACGTCTGTTCGCCAATAACGATTATCCCGCCAACGAGGGTTGTATCGTAACCTAACCTCTCTCTCTCTCTCTCTCTTTCCTCGCCGCTCTGTATTCAACGAGCCCTTGTTTTACGCTCGTTGCGGCAGAGCGCATTGTCGATCAGGCTCCGAATGGTTTCGTGGAATCCTTCACGAGATGGACCCGAACCGATCATAATTGACGAGACCCCGATGCTAGCGAAATCAGTCGCGTGTACGTTATATTCCCGTATGCGCGTACGTATTTGAGGCACTTGAAGCTGCAGGGAAAAGAAGGGTGGAGACTACGGCGCACGAAACACCAGGACCGTTTCGAGGACAGACAATTTCATCTGGCTCGTCGTAAACTTTCAACGAACGGTGATTACCGACGCACGAACGAGTCGTCGCGTCGGTGACGTAATCACAGTAGCACTGGATATGCAGATATATACAAGAAACGATCCACGACTCCCCGTGTATTAAATCGCGAAGCTGCAGATGAGGACCAGGACGAAGAGAAATCCTTCTGTAACGTCTCGTCTATTTAGAACGGAGTCTAGAATACTCGTCCACGTGCGTGTGGTTCGTTTCTGCGTGGAGATCGGCGTCATCATCATCATTATTATCGTCATCATCGCCAGACTTTTCTCTTCCCCCCCCCCCCCCCCCCCCCACAGCGTTAACAATGTTTTATTGTTACGTCACGGATCGGATCGGCGTGCACGTACCAGACGAACGGACGGACGGACAGCCGTGCATTAAGCTTATCATAACGGTTCGCCGTTAAGTCCGCCGTCAGCCCGAACTCCGTTCGGCGTGAGTCCATGAGGAGGGAAAGATAAAGGTGGAGGAGGAGGAGGTAAAGAAAAGGCGCATCGAAAGGATCCGTCGCGAGACACGTGAACTGGACCCCTTCGATGGACAATGGGATTCGCGTGCAACGTAATTTAAAACGGAGAAAGTACTTCGACGATGAAACCGGAACGACCGCATCTTCTCGTGAATTGTTTTTATTTCTATTTGTTCGTGGCTGCAATGTGGAGGTAATCGAGTGCTCCTAGAAATATGAATGATATTCCTAGATTTGTTGTTTTCTGTTCGAGAATTATTTGGGTAAAACGTCACCTTTTGTAAGGGAATATCAAATAATTCATTTTGTGGTCTGTCATTCCTATGTAGGTTTGAATGGATACTTTCTAACGTAATTCTCAGGGTGTTCGACTGTTGAGAAAAAATGTAAAGTATGTTTTTACACGTGTTAAAATAATACTTTCAACACAATTTCGTGATTCTCGATTTTTTGTTTT
This sequence comes from Dufourea novaeangliae, assembly GCF_001272555.1. NCBI lineage: Eukaryota > Metazoa > Arthropoda > Insecta > Hymenoptera > Halictidae > Dufourea > Dufourea novaeangliae. The sequence goes on from NW_015373928.1 coordinate 694,190, forward strand.
ATTTGAACATGTAGAATCGCTCCATAAAGTTTTTCTCACCTGTAGCCGGACAACCTGTGTACCTCGAAAAAAGTAATTGGTCTTGATCAAGCGTACACCACTTGCGTTACATCGATCGTCACTGAAAAGTGTACCCCAAAATGAAAGTTTAATAGGAGTATTAAGTATTAACACGAGGAAATGTGTATAATTAAAAAGAAGTGTCATTCGCTTGTAAACTGACAGTGCTTCCATACAATGTTGCTGGTTGATATACGGAGGGAAATAATTGATACTTTCAAGACACACTGAATTACGATCGGCCGCGGTAATAACGGCAATTTTCACGAAAATGTTTCTCTCCTGCCCTATACAGGTAGTCCATAAATAGAAAGAGCTGGTTCGATCGCGCATCGATCGGTCGACACGCTCATTATCGGTTATTAAGCATATATTAAAAGCCCGCCACTTGATATTGTAATTATCTCAGTTATAAATTGGTTGTCACTTTTTTCTCGCTTAAGGTCGCGGATGATGAATACGTGGATCATCGGGGTTCCGTTACACCTTTACCCCCCGTTCGAACGTCGACTCCTCCACCTCGACCGAGGCTCAACGGCTTTTGCTCATTTCATGCGCCGTATATTAGTCGATCTAAGAGAGAACGAGGCAACCTATCATATACGAGTACAGTTAACCGAAACTCACGGTTGCATTAAGCGCCCAAAGGCGTTACCTTCTTCCCTCCTATGATTTTTATAATAGGTGGAAACGATTGACAAGGGAAATGTTCATAATATAATAATACAGTGTCTTGTCGAACATCATCGTTATGAAGGTCTTTGTACTTGTATAACATGACTTATTAAATGACTATTCAATCTCAGAATTATTCTGAATAGAACCTGCGAATAGTGTGACCTTGAACTATTGTACCTTACAATTTTCAATTAGAGAACTATAGCCGTATCGCGTAATTTGTAGAAATGACTACGCTATTTCTGTCTTTCCCATAATTATAGGTCACTGTGTATATACAGCACGTGAAACGCGAATAATACACGAACCTCCGACGACGCTAAATACGTGCCAGTGTAGAAGTATGTCACCGAAACGAGCGAATCTCGCAACAGAGGACTAATTGACAAACATTGACGGACCGTTCGTTGTAGCACGGATCGGTGTAATGCCCGAAGTGGCCTTTGTTGACACGAAGACCTTTACTTGGACAACGTCCGTGCGCCGTTTCCCACAAAAGCCCTACGCCCTACACCTTCCACTCCATTTGCTCGTCGCCTCTCCTCGGTTACACACGGTCGCGCCTTACCTCCGAAAGGTGATTCCCGTCTGATCGGTTAAAACCGAGAAATATAATACCTCCCAGCCACCACTCTTTTCTTCTCCCGACCCAAACAGAGTTCTTTCATGAATTTCGGAATTCGTAATGGACGGGAGATCCATGGCGTTGATATCATAATCGTGTTTTTGTGACCGAGAGAAGAAAAGGATCATGTTTCCGTTATAATTTAATCTAAGCCCATGACAAAACGGGTATCCAACGAGTCGGAGGCATTCCAAGATTCCTCTATCTCGTGTTTCGTCGATTCGTCCCTTATCGCCTCGGAATGATAATGCCGCCGCGAAGCAATTTCCAGACAAACCACCCCCTCCCCTCGATCGGATATTTGTCGTTAGGCGTCGCCCGTGCAAACGTGTGTTCGCGGGTTGAATTCCAGGGGCTTTTATTCGCTTAACCGAGACGAAGGATTTGACGATAATCCCATGGAAATTGTTAAAGTTGAACCATTAGCGAGAGGACTAATGTCGTTCCGCCCTCGATCCGAGCGTGCAAGCAGAGGCGGCCCGTATATAATATTGATGGGTTTGACATGGGCTCAGCGTTCGATTGGGGCGATAGAGGGGCTCGAACCCCTCATTATTTATTAAATCATCGCCGCGGAATCGCGGGCAGGTACGACGTGCCTCGGGAAATTTCGTTTTGCTTGTCGAAGGCATTACGTTAAACCTGGCAGCCGCGTGCACAGGGTTGTGTGTGCATCATGCAAAATGATAACCGCTAGAATAATGGATGCCGCTTTTAGTCCCAAGCGGCTGTTTAACCTGATCGGAACCCGATGAAAGAATAACAGCGATCTCTCTTGAACCTGTTCCTCGTACAAAGTTGATCGTTTCAAAGAGCTTCCCAGTTTGTAAATAGGAATCAATATGTAGACTAATTTAATTACTCGTGATCATTTCGGTGAATCGACTAAATTAAACTATATATTATTTGCCCGCTGGTCTGATCCCGTCAAAGAATGAAGAAATTGACGGAACGTTCCCATAAAGCTTACAGATTCCTAGGATAATCCGATCCGACAGCTAAATATCGTCTTAAACCTCTGGCTCACCTGCGGGAACGGAACCGAGCCGACCAGTTTATTTTCACCCACTTCCTGCTCCTCCGCGATCCTAAACCTGGTACGTCACGATGCAGATGCTATCAATCACGCGTTTTAATTGCTAGACAAATGGACGTATTAGGTACGTCTCAGGAATATAAATAGTACCACCGTCAGGGCGCGCTTAATATTCTATTAGCTTACTCGTGATATCTCTCTTTCTCTCTCTCTTCCTCTTTCTATTCCCTTCCTGCTCGCTTTGGAAATCCACCAGCAACTTAGCTTAGCTGGTTCACAGCCTCCGGGTTGCACAATCCCCGAGCACAATGGCGTCGTTGAACGAGACTCGTCGGTGCGACCGTTTTTCCCTCTTCTTTCCCCGTCCCTTTTCTTTCTACCTCCCATTGGTCCCGTCTCTGTCCCTTTCTCTCGGCGAGCGCTGTTTTGCTGCTCGAATCCAGGAATCTTTATGAAAGGTATAAACGGCTATCTTCCGTAACGGTACCGGCCGGGAATGGTATTCATAATTATACAGTTGCGACATACGCATTATTTGTTCGGAATTGTAATGGCTACGAGGCTCTCCTTTCATTGAGAGAGCTCCCCCCTCTACCCCGATATAAAACGTTAATCGCCGCGTCGCGGAAAGATTGTCCTTTACGACCGATTATAAATCGTCGCTTTCTCATCGTGTTATACCACGCGTCCGGTCCGACGGAATAATCGTATCCCGTGGACCAGTCAGGTTAATGCCGGCTCGTACGATGATCGATCTTAACAAGAGGATATTGTTACGTCCCTGAAAATGTTTATGAATTCAAAGCCCAAACCGTTTCTCTGGATGACGCATGGAAAGGGATTAGGAGTCGATAAAACCCAGTTGAAATAAGAAAAATTGTCGTACAATAAATAACAAAGACTCTAGGTACTTACTGCTAATCTTCTAGATTACGACTAGGATTTCTAGATTCGAGACTAATCTCCTAATACTTCACCGAACGTAGTCCGTATCGCTTCGCGTGCCTTGTATATTACGATTACGAGAATGTAATACCGTGAAATAAATAACGCACTTTAGCCAACACGGTGCAGCCAGAGAGCGCGCGGACGCGACGAAACGCGCTTAAAGAAATTCAAAGAAATCGCGACGGTGTTTTCGAGCGGCTAATAACAGTGGTCGTTCGTTCCACCTTTTCATCGCAAGCAGCGTGTTGCCGCGTGCGTGCAAAAATCCGTTCCTGTAAATAAGGTGAAGGCTTTTGAACCCATTTTACTCGTCCAGACAATTTCGTCGGCAATCGAAACCAATTTAATCCTTTCCACCCGCCCCACCTTTCTTCCTCCACATGGCCCCCTTGTCCCTTCTTCGCCACCGGAGGCGAAACAGCGTGAAAGAGTCGCGCTTCTCTGCAAATAATGCAGGTTCGTTGGCCAGCCACGGTTCCGTTCTGTCTCCTTTCCTCCAATGATTTCACAGTTCCACCCGTTTCTCTTTCTCTCACACTCTCGCGCGTTTGACGCTCTTTCTCTCTCGCCTGACTCTCCGACTTGGCTGGCGCGCGGAGAAGAGCCGAGTTTTTGTCGCCCCCCATTGTGTTAGTCAGGGTTGCTGCCACTTCTGCTCTCCTATTGTACGCATTCATCAGCGTATTCATTCATTTCGCCGGCATTGTCTCGCCCGCTGTCCTCGCCTAAGGTTCTCCCTTGGCTTTTCCACCTCATCCTACCGGACTCATTGGGTCCAACATTATGTTGCCACGTAGCCCGACATCGTCGATGGTGGCAACAAAAAAACAGGGGGAGGTGGGGGCAAGTGGAGTCGAAAGAAATTATGGGGTACGTGTAGAATACTGTACAACGTAAATTTCACGATACTTCTATTATTGCAACAGGACAACCGTTGATTGACGCCTTACCTTCAAAAGACGATTCCCGTCTGGTCGGTTAAAACCGAGAAATATAATACCTCCAGCCACGACTCTTTTCTTCTCAAACCCAAACAGAGTTCTTATATAATTATAGAAGATACTTCTATTATTACAACATGACAACCTTCGAGATCCATATCTCGATACTTTCCAGCCAGAGAAAAAACATATCGTTAACGCGTATCTGTATATTTATTATCTTCGTTTCCAAAATTAAACGGTCCCCCATAGACATCCGATTTCACCGGAAAACGTCCCCACACGACCACACGCATACACACGTGGTTCTAATCGGGTCTACGAAATATTGTCAACGCCCGCTCGATAAACTGTTTACATCCCCTTCTTCCGGAATTCAGCCGCCGATTCACCCCCATGTTCGTAGGTGTGTAACAACGTCCGCCGGAGGCTTCCTTGGGCGAAGAACTTTGCTTCCCCACCCCCGTAGCGTAACGCGTTCTGCCGTCGAGGGTGAAGTAACAATCGCATTTCCCGGCTGAGAATTATCGGAGCCCATGCAATATCGCTGCGGATATTGTTTCCGACGCGAGGCAACACGGTTAGCACGGGCTGTATAGAGGAACGACAATAGCGTAAACCTGGGAGTCTGTGAGGGGATGGTTGACGAAACGGATTTTAAGGAGGGTAGGGGGGATGAACGAACAATTCAAGAGACAAGGAGACCACGAACCGTCCAAATGGATCGGATAAAGAGAGAGAATTCGCGTTTCGGAAGAGAGGGCGGAAGGTAAGGAGGAGTGGGAGGATGTTTATTGTCGTCGTCGCGCGAGCCATTTTCCCATCAGTGGCAGTCAATCAGGCCTCTCCGGGCACAGTCAGTCAGTCAGTCAGTCAGTCAGCCAGCCAGCCGTGCTTCAAGTAGTCTCGCTGGTTGCCGACCTACCGAGCATGGAAATACAATTACCACGCCGGGAACACTACGCCTCGCAGCTCTCTCTGCCATTACGGTGGCACGCCAAGCTACCACCTAGCGCCTCTATTCAGCCAGCCGCACGTAATGACGTTTGATTGTGCGCCACCGACGGATATTCGATTAAATAAACAATATTAGATTCGCGAACGGAATTCGCAACGCGCCCGTCGTAGCGGTCTTGTTGTCGTTGACGCCTCCCGTTAACGCGCTGTCACGCGCCGGTTCACTTCGTCCGGATTTTCGCGAGTACTTGTAATGGATATAAGAAAAAGGATACGCGACTGTTTAACAAATCTTTATGTGAGTAAGATTTTAACACAAGGTTTTATACTAGGTGTATTTTAACGTTGATGGAACTGGAGTGTGTCTTAGTTTTAGTAGTAAGTAACTCTGAGAGACTGTTCGCGAAAATGTGGAGGTTTTAAAGGGTTTTTGGTGCTAGAAGTGAGGATGACACAGTTGACTATGATTAAAGGTGACATAGTGATTAATGTTCGATGTGATGAGTGGTTGTTTGTAAATGAAAGGTCGAAAGACTACAAAATATCTTCAGGTGTACATACATTACACACTAATGTTCCCTTTTCTTTTTCAAATGTCATGAAATTTAGGAAAACATTATCGAAGTAAGTTTTTCGATAAGCTTAGGTAAACAATAAATGTTAAATCGACTGATTGGTTGACGTTTCTTTCTCGATTGTAAGCAGTAGAACAATAACCGTATCGACGAAAGGGGCTCTGGATAGGAGGAAAGTGAAAGCGCAGGGTGGATGACGAATAATGCGACACACGGGGTAGTAGGAACAAGGTTGCAACGCATTTTGTCTTGCTCAAAAGCAGGGGACGAGAGTATGGATGGGAGTCAGAGGTACCGTTATTCTCATTAAATGTAATATCGCCGCGTAATAGATGTGATGAGTTAATACCGATGTTGCTTCGTACGGATGGAGAAAGACTTATACGCGTGGTAATGCGATGTTAGATATAATATCGACGCGGTTGAATACGTACATTGAGTTCTTGAAATACGACAGGTTATTCAGAGGTACGAACATAATTTTGCATGGGTATCTATCCATGGTTGTGGTGGTAAGCCTTCATTTTGTACAGATGGATATTTTCTTTCCTGGACACATTCGTACCGTCAATAACAAATTACACGCAAATCGAGTACGGAATTAATATTGATCGAATCTGCCTGGACGTAATCAAGAACAGTGTAAAGAACTGGATTTATTGGTGTTGTAAATTAATATTTACGAAATATGCAATTTACCGACGGAACCTTCAAACGCGGCCGAGCCACTTTTTCAGAGATCGATCGTCGCTACAACCCGGCGACCGATAAAGTTCAGAGACCGAACATTAAACCGAACCACCTTCGTTTCCAGGAGCCGACTGGTTTTTTATCGCGTAGCAGTAGACTCCCTCCATTAAGCGTGTTTACAAATGTTCCTCCACGGATCTGCTAATTTAGATTTGCGAGGCGAGGGGACCTTTAACCCGGAGTTCGTTTAACTCGTGATTCAATTAAAATATTCCAGAAAACGGTCTCGAGCGACAGTACCTTTTTTTCTCGGTTGCAAAATCACCAGTCGAGTTATCTTGGCTCGCGCGCTGGCGACAATTTTTTAACCCCCAGTCAGCTTTCAACTATTCGTCGCGGAAGTTTTATCTATCGATTGAAACAGAAGGCGAGGCCGGGCTGTAATCTTAGTTCGAGAACTAAGGAGACGACGCGACTGCCCTGCTCCTCGCTCGCTCTGGCAATTCCTGTGATTGAATACAGAACTCGATTTTACTTTAACGTCGACCGGCTGTCGCGTTCAAGGAAGTTGCTTCTTTGCCGGGAACCACGGACGTCTGCACGCGCCAATGTTGAACTGATAAGGACATAAGTGAAGCTAAATTCGTTCTCGAGCCATATCCTGAGCAGGTTGCCAGCCACTTCGGATGGGCGGAAATTTGAAAAATTGCCTCCACTTGCTCGCGTATTTTTCCATCGTTCTTTGCCCTCCATATTCCTTGGGAAATATTACTAGCTTAGGGTAAATTTTTCCACGTTATTCTACTGGAAAAGTCGTATAAAGTCAATTATCGAGGTTCTATATTTCTATTTAAAGAAATTATAATTCCTGCTCGTGATTTTGTGCATATTTGGACGATGGGTCGTTGAACGGTTCTCTCAAAGTAGCTAGAAATTGATAGAACTACCAGCTAGGAATATCGAGATTAAATAAATAACTGGTACGAATTCGAAACAGAATTTACTAATACACAGGAGGTAAAACATGCAAAGATAAGTTGAACCCGCTCGAATCCGTAACGTAGTCCGTCGATTAACGCATCGATTGTTGAATACATACCTGTACGTGTTTGCCAATCAATGCGTTCTACATTTTGCTTTAATTTGTACCCCGGAGCGTGACGTCGAGATTCGATATTACCACCTCTTACTATCGATACTAAGAAGGGCTACATAATTCACAGGTGGCCGGCAAGGTATTATTTGCGCGAGGACCGACAGATATTGCGATTGCATTACGCTGCCTTACGATGCAGAAAAAGAAGTGGACGAGAGAACCCTCGTTTGCTCATTTCTTCCGAGGTCGATAGTCACTGGCGCATAGTTTCCGACTGGCAGGAGACAAGTTTCTAAATGAAAAGTTCTTCGAGTCGGGATCGAAGTCCAATAAACATAAACACAATCCTTCTTCGATAGAGCAACGTTTCTACCGGCTAAACTTCATTACGCTCTTCACGAATATCCATATATAAAACTTGTTTATCATACGAGAAAAGATTCTTTCCCAACGTATACGCCATTTAACAGTACATAAATAATGCAAAACGCTATTAAGATAAATTACCCTATCGAAGATACTTCGCAAGGGATTCATCGGAGATTCCAGAAAATATAAAAAATCGCCGCGGTTCAATCGGAAAAATGTCTAGAAAACTGCACACTGTATGCGCGTCGGCTTATAATTTCATTCCGCCGCGATAGTTTGTGTACGTGACGCGAATGATTGATACGCACGCGCTCGTTGCTTGGTCAAGTTTTCAATCGTTAACCTTTCCTATCGTTCGTCCGCGACGTTTTAATCTCTTGGTCACGCGTAATCGAGGCGCGCGCTCGTTCGCCTCTGTATTTGGGAAAGACCTGGCGTGGCGTATTTTCTATTAATAGCAAAATCCTGGCTAAATAACGTCAATTACTCGTCGACTAGCGCCATAGCAATCCTCCTGGTGTATACCTATACCCCGACTCCGCGCGTAATCTCCACGTGTCAGGCTGCGTTTCGCCTGGCGTCGGGTTTATTACGAGGTCACGTTCCACTTCGTTATTAATCCCCGATCGCGCCTCGTGTCGTCGACATTATCCGCGGGACGTAGGTACGGCCCACAGAGACTCGGGAGTTACGAAAGGGGTTTTAATTTATCGAACGAACCGTGGAGAAGGCTAGACGATACCACCGCGGCAACCATTCCCTCTTTGCTGCTGCTGAAAAGAACAAAAAAAAAAATCGCTAACGGATGGATTCTGCCATCGCCGTTCCTCCCGTGTAATCTGTTAAAACGTCCCGCCCGTTAATTGGTACGTCGCTATCGGCTAGACCTAAACGAGGAAGACCGCGCACGCGCACACTGGCACCCGAGCGATAGCGATACAAAATGATTAGTCCTGCCGGGAGTCGAGCACACTTTTCCCATCGTGCTCGTTGTACCGATACCACCAACAGATACCCGAACGATGTTTAACTTGCCAACGGCGTCGATTAACCGCGTCGTGTCCGCTTGAGCGCCCTTGACTTGGCTCGAGGGATCAGCGAAAGTGCGGCGAAAGGGTACTTTCGTCACTTGTCGCTCATGAATGACTGTCGCTCTTAACCCCTGGATGTATGGCTTTCCTTCTGGTTGCTATCTTCTGGCATGGTATTCGCATATCACTGGATTTAGGGAGTGATTGAAGTAACGGTGTGGAAGTGTGACCAGCAGTATTCGTTGAGTAGGGTTAGGAGAAGTTAGAAGGGCAGGTGAGCATTGTGCCCGTTTGCGGTTGAGATACTGGTTAACGAATATATTTTCATTCGTGGACACCAGTGTCCTATTGCAACTACGAGAAGAAACTCACTACTACGATCAATGAAATTTTGTATCAAGCAATCGAAACAACCCCAGAAATTAATATTAAATTTGAATCCAGTGGACCAGTCCTCCTACCCCCGGTCCCTCTTTCAATACTAAACGAAAGGCGTTCGAGACGCGGCAGAACTGGGACAAGAGGTCTAATTATTGTCGACATTATTAGTACTCGCGGTAACAGAAATTGCGGAGAATGAGGGCCGGGTGAATAGATGTCGGAGGGCGGGAGGGCGATAGATGGGTGACTCGGAAACGCCGCGTCTCGACGGTTCGAGGAACGCTGCTCGGGGAAGGAAACCAGAAGCTGCTGACTTCGAGGTATAGACGCGCATTATGTCTCTGTCCGGCTTGCAGCGCACGGTGTGACGTGACGTGAGTGTTCCAGACAACCTAATTACATCACAACATAGCGCCACGCTACGGGCCACCCCCTCCCTATATTCTCACCCACCTATAAACCACCTTCTCTTCAGCCCTCCCCTTTCTACTACCCTTATTCAATCCTCTGCTTGGGCTCCTCGTCTTGCCTATACATTTCCCCATAAGCGAATAAATCTATTCCATTTTTCGTACATCGTACAGTATCGCTGAAACAGGGATAGTGAAAGTATTCTCTTTTGAAGAATAGTCTAAATTAAATTTATCAATATAACATTTCACCGATTCGCTTCTAATCTTTAAAATCTGACGGTTACGACAATTGGACAGACTACAATAACACGATTCACTTGTACCACTAGCATAAACATTCTAACCTGAGTTTATTTTTTTATTTCTACTATATTAGTTCTGTCGGTGAAACGATTTCAATGAGAGCTAATCCACTTGTTTAACGCTTTCATTCATTCTTACATTTCCACACGCGATCCAGCAATATCTAATTAATATGGAATCGCCCAGCAGATCCTAACGTATAGTGATTGTGGTTGCTCCGCGGTTCGCACTTTTCCCGAAACGTCTTTGTCGGCGCTCGTTACCGTAAAAGCCCCGACTCGACGCGACAATTCGCGACGTAAAAAGAAACGAAAGAGGCCTAAAGTAAAGCGGATAAGGAACTGCGACTAATAACGGCAGGCGGCGTCGCGTTCCCCCGTTGGCATTGCTGCTCGACTCCTTATGCAACGGCGAATACATAAATACGAAGATTTTACGGGCGCGTAAAATACCGAGGCGTTGGATTACGTCGCCGAGGGATCCTACTCGGCGGTGAGGCCGCGAGAGTCGGGCCCCGACTTACGCGGCGGCTCGCGCAATCGTCACCGATAAATTTTATTTGTTCCCGAACGGTCTTAATTACGCCCCGGGAACGTTCGTCTCCCGCGACAATCGGTACAAGGGGCCTCGTTAAAAACTATCGAGCATTGAATCGCCTCCACTTAATTACCCGAGGCGCATTATTAATTAACTCCGCGCGCGTTCGCGGACTGCACCGACAATTAATAAAAACGAAATTAACGTCCAAGCTTCGGGGATCATTGTGTGATTTCGATGTGCTGAATGCAGATTTATTCTGTTTTCCCAGAAAAAAGAAACGCCAGTGTGTCGACGGTCTTTATGCGATGGGAGAAAATATTCGTTTGGAGAACTGATTCCTGTATGATACCATGTATCTACCATACGCGATTCTTCCTGCGAACTATCATTTAATGAAACACTTCGTAGTACTAATTATAGTAAGAGTATCACGTGGTTGCTAAATTTACCAATTACAAGATTGTAGAAGATGAAGGAGATAAGGTTGAGGAAATAAACGAGGGTATATTGTAACATGAATATAAAGGGTGAGGTGCAGCGTGAAGAATGCACGCCATTACTATGCAATGATCACCGACCTCAAGTGCTCTAGAATATCACTGGATCGGAAGTATGAATTATTCTTCTAGCATATCGCTTCTATTCGCCTAAGTCCTGATTAAACACACTTCGAGATTCACCTGAGCCCCGCGAAGCATCTCGCCCGAAGATATCCCGAATAGAAAGAATAACTTTCGTTCATTACGGTTATCACGGTTTGTTACTCCCGAGCTATGGGCTTCTTCGAGGTCTCTCCGCGGAACAATCGCTGCGTTCCGTACCGCGGCCGGAGCGAACTGCATAAATTTCATCGGGCGACGCGCAACATGCATACTTCGGCCGTCGTTCGGGAGTCACGCAACGGGGAGCGTCGTCGCAACGCTCGAGACACGCGAAACCACGTACGTAACAACGTTCATGTACAATACATACATACGTACAAGCTCCGAATGTACCGGCCGTCACGAGATTTCAAGAAAACCGCGCTCGACGGTCCAAAAACAGCCTGGGCTGGAACACGGGCGATCGTTCGACTCGATCGATCGAACGGTTCGATCGGTTCGATCGGTACGTAAGTTGCATTCCAGGAGATCCTGCGGTCGATGTGCACGGAATATAATATGTAGCGCCATAGTTAGCCGGAGCGCAGGGAGCGTACCGAACGAGGCGAACGCAAGAAATCGCGTACCGTCGCCGCCGTCGCCATTCCTGAATCAGGCAGCGCACGGTAGCCCCGCACGTACCGACAACTTGATTAATAGCCTTAATTAAGATATTTAATTGCATTTATTTTTATTTTCCCCGTCGAGTCGTACAGAATGGCGACGTCGTCGCGACAGAGCGCCCGGAGGGTAGGGCCGTATCGAGGGGGATCGGGGTCTCCACGGCGGTCTGCAACTCCGAGGGACGCCAGAAGGAAATCAGGTCCAAGATACCGCGTCATGCTCGGCTCCTGGACCAGCGTGGATTACGAACGGTGCTTGTGTGCCCATATACTCGTGACCTTTAACGATTGCACATGTACACGAGACTCGTGGCCGTACACCACCGACAATTAGTCAAATCGTCGTCGCTTTATTTTGCCTACGATCGCGTGGACGCTACCCGAGAGCGGAGTCTAGAGGTCGCGATGGTGACGGTGGATCGAAGGAACAAACCGCGGAGAAATGTTATCGCGATAGACGCCTCCAGCCTTTCGAAACGTTCAATGGAGAGAATTAATCGACGAGGGATAAAGAAGACAATGTGATGAGTGAAGATGTTGAGTAACGGATCGATTATTGGAATCTGCAGGAAGTTAATGTGCCTGCGGCGTGGTAAACTGTAAGGCTCGGAAATGTAAAGTATCGTAGAATGTAAGTGGAAACTGTAAACCTGCTGTCAGACGAGGCATCTGATTTCTGATACGATTATAATTCAACATCAGTCGCCTCACGATTGGTTTAATTTCCGACAGTGGAGGTATATAACCAGTTTTAGATTGGTCTTGTTATAAATAGATATCGAGAGCACAATAAAGTCAACGAAGAACTGATACGGTGAAATCACTGGTAGAGTTACAAATCAGTAGAAAAAGTATGTAATGGACAGACAGTATAGGGAATGTCGTTTTTCATGATTCACCTTAAGAGGCAATATTTGTTAATTGGTTGGGTAAAAGGTACAACTATTCAAGAAGGCAGTCACTTACTAGGACCTACCAAAATAGTAATAATCTATAGTGACTCGCGTGTTCTTTCATATACTATCTAAATTGCAATTAACTGTAGAAATTTGCCTGCAATTTCTATTTATGTATCCTCGTGATTTTTACTTTCATCATGATGTCGCGGTAAACTTTTCTTTATTTTGAAATAAGATTCCTAGTTTAGTACGTAATCTGAAGGAATAAATATGACGAAATTTGTGAGTCACTGTACCTTCACCGAATCACCGTTCGAAAAGAAAGATCAACCCCACAAAACACGGTATCCCTGATTGTCCAGCAATAAATTCAGCCAACATTGCCCCGGAATGTTTCCACGTTGAAAATTAATCGCAGCTCGGTAGCTATCGACGTCCTCGACGTCCCGCCGCGTAGCGTACAGAGTCGCCGCGCGACGAAGGGCTCGCGGCCGGCAGCGTTGCGGCGGGGTGTCTTGAAAAGGGAGCAACCGACGGCGTCATAAACCGTCGTGCCATTGTCCGCCGTCGCTGGCAGACAATACAGGCAATCACGTATGAAGGAATCGGTGATTGTTTCGTTTTCGTCTCGCGTTCTACACGAAGAGAGGGTTGTTAGGTTAGTGCGGTCGGCAAACCGGAGAGGTGGTGGAGGACGAAGAGGAGGCACAGAGACACTCTCAGCTCGCTCCTCGTGTTGCCCCATGTTTTTCCCCCCGCGCACACGTACGAGACGATGCCTCCCGCGAAAGTACACTTGGACACATTGGGGGTGGACGTGGTTTCGGGGACGTGGAAGCAAGTTGTAGTCGGATGGGCGACTCCGAGCGCCGCGACGCGTCGGCCCGTACGTGTGCGCCTCCGAGTGTGGAGGAACCGTCGCGTCCGAGCCCGGGGGATGGGCCGTCAGAATGGAACAATCAACGGAGAATCAAGCGACCGCTTGTTCCATATGCAGGGTAGACGGACGCCGAACCGACGCGGACGCTCGCTCCTCCAAGTGGACGGAACAATACGACGCGCGACAATTATTGCAATTATATCGCTCGCTCCCCGAAACTCCCGTGCCGGAGAGATAGACCCGTACGAAAGGATACGCGGACGGGGCACGCCAAGGCGGGCTATTTCTATGCAAATGTTGGACGGCGCTCTCACCGCGAATCCGAACCTAGTTGCCTGAGTTCGGCGTCTGCAAGATCTGTGACGTAGTCTTGTGTTCGGGGACACACAGAGACGGTGGATGAATCGTGTTATCCGGTGGTATGCAAATCTGGGTAAATACAGGGTGTCACGTAGCTGGTGGTACAACCGGGTAGAGGATGATTCTATAGGAAAAAGTAAATCGGAAATGTAGAACTTAATTATTTCCATTTGCGACTTGTTTCGAGAAAATCGAGTTTAAATTAATCTGAAACGAGTGTATTCATGGTGGTAAGTAGAAACGGAATGCAATGAACAGAGGCGCTAGTCCTGCATTAAACTGCACGGCTATCAGATTTTACTTTATACTTTATTTGCAGACTTACTTTTCACGTAAAATCACCCCTTACACGCTTATGCCACGAATTACACGACACTCTGGATATGTAATATCGAGCTTTATGGATGCTGTTGTCCGTTGCGTTGCTCGTCGCTCACAGCCACGAGGAATTGCAAATTTCGTTGAACATTTTTCAAGACATACAAACATAATCCATCTATTGTAAAATAACCAAAACATTCGCGTGCTAAGCCCAGCTATTGGCTGGCAAGTGTCTCTATCCTTGTCCCCCCTAAATGGTCATCACATCAATTTGTTTCTAGTTACGGACCTCGTAGACTGAGGTATAGAAATAGAAGACCAAGACGTTCGGAGGAATATTTATATCAAGCAGAAACTTTTAATTTTATCGAAGTAAAGATTCATTGGAAATCCACCGCGGCATTGACCCGCAAGCGCACGAAAAGACCCGAGCGTTATTTCATCGGTTCTCGGAGGAAGCGAAGAAACCTATCCAACCTTTGTTCCTTACGGTCAGGGTCGTGACGGGGTCCGAGGTCAACAGGCGCGCGTGTATCGTTGAGAGAAAGAAAAGCGGTGGTTGCGGCAGTGGTTAGGCCACGGCAGAATCGTCGCCCAATTAACTCCGTCGTCGGTAGAGGGCTTCTGGTAACCGCAACAATAACCGTCGTGGAGGGTCGCCCAGCAGGCACCCTTCCGCTAGCGTCGAGGTGCGAGGGCGAGGCGACGACGGTTGAGAAGCCTTCCTCCCTTTCCTCCCCAGGATGACAAAGTCTCGCGGGGGTGGTTTGTTGGAGGGCGGACGAGAGAAACACAGACACGACACTTCATCAGTTCCACCGGCAGCCAGCATTGTCATTTATATGCGCGATACGTGACTGGGCGGCCTTTGTGACTTTTTCTCCGTTCGTTTTCCATCTTCGTCGCTCCACTGACAATATCCTCCTTCAACCCTGTGCGCGCGCGTTTCGCTCTTTCCGTCCTTCCGGCAGCGTCCCTAACCATCGTTAGTCGTGATCGCGTGCGTACAACATTATACCGCGAAACCACCGACGACGAGGCGTCCTCTTTAGAAATTTGTTTCTTTGTCTCGGCTTACTCTTTTTCTTCCCTTTTGTCCGTTGTCATTGCCATCGTTTTCGTCGTCGACGTCGTCGTCGTCGTTGTTGCGGATTGCGCGATGGTGTTGGCCGCCGTCGGTACACGCACACAATTTCTCCGATACGACGCGCAATCCTGTGCTCGCCCGTTGGAGAAAAAAGCTTCTCCCGTGACCCTCCGTGACACACGATGGATCCTCGACAATGATGGTATTCGTGGCGCGTCGCATCGGCTTAGAGAACACGCCACGGAATGACGCGAACGAGCGCGTTCATTTGCTACCGATCGCAGCAGTCGACACGACTGTCTCTTCTTTTTTTTTTTTTAAGAACTCGGTCATGACTTTTTCTGATCCCCGTTCCTCCAGACTCGCGACCTGTTGTCTCGTCCTTCCATGCGGTGTCAGGTTCGAGCTTTTGCCTGCGGTTCTTCTTTTTCTTTTTTTGGCACAACGTTGGGGATCTCGTTGAATGTTGTACACTTTAAGGTACGCGCGAAAATTTTTTTTTCTTGTGGTTTGCACGAAGCTGTGGGTAAGAGAAATTGAAGGGTTTCATGCAAGTACCAGGCAGCTCCATTTTCACGAATTTTACAGGAACTAAACAAAAATTATGAAAAATTAAAGAATGATATAAAGTATGTTTTCTTGTCAGTATATTAATTGTGGGCTTCTTGTAACAGATATATTCTACTTTCTAGCAAAGTTTCCAATGTTTAGTACTTATATAGCAAAAAATAAACTTTGGAGCCACCTTAATTAATTAATGTGTTGTAGCTTCTTGCAATTCAAATTTCAGTATGCAATTGGATATGATAATCATAAAGTATCGGTAAACATAGATGAACAATAGAAATTAACAAAAGAACAGGAAACGCGATCGGGCATTCACGATCGAACCGCCATCAAAGAAAGTCGATTTGTAATTATTTCTTAATAAACTCCTAGAAATGTGACTTTGGTTTTTTCAGAACGGGAACGATTCCGATTGCGGAACTTCCATTACGGGCCATTCAAATCTCCGATAACGCGGAGGCAATAGTCACGTCACGCCGATCAATACTACGCGCCCTTTCATTGATTTGAACGTAATTGCATTTACTTGGGCGTTTTCGCCCAGAAACCTAGTGACATTGACGTTCACCTTCGGGCTATTCATCTATCGCCTACCCCACACTGTTGGCACCCTCGTAAGTGAAGTCAATGAAACTGACCTTTCTCATGTAAATGCGTCGTGATTGGTAGCGAGAGCGTGCCCGCGCGCGCGTAGAATTAAAGCTTTAAAGATAAACGAGACGTGAACAGCATTCGGTAGACAGACCTGGGAAAAAGTCTCGATAGCGAGGGAATTTTTTGTGCGGAGATCGGTGATCGCGATGCAAACACTATGATGCTCGGGAAAAAGAAAAACGTGTGTACACCCTGAAAATTGTGTGACCCTGATGAGATTAATACAGCGATTTTATTGCATCGCGTAATTGCGAGCCTCGTAATTGTATGGTAATTCATTTTTGTTTTGAATATAGTAGAGTAACTGTTCCTTCGAATGAATTCTTCACCGGCAACTTGCTCTCACGTATTCTGTTAATGAATCCATTCTTATCTCGTGTTTATTTAGTTTACATCGTTCTTATTATATACAGTATAAAGCAACCTCGATGTTTATTCATTGCATATGTTTTTTTAATATTATTTCCCTCTTCCACGTATCCCTTGATTCTCGTGGTCTTCTAAATTGTATCAAACACTGCTAAAAAGGATAAACCAAGATAACATTAAATATACTCGGTAAAAGGAAACGTTAATTACACATATAAATATTGGTAATATAACCGCCTCACGCTCCGTTAATTTCCACTAGTATATACCCGACGTAATCGGTTTCCAAACAATTTTTTGTCACTTTCCCACCGAATGTGTACATAATCTCATTACGACATTGTATCGAATATTTTAATTAGCCCAAGAAACGGGAGGTGTGCACGCGTCAGAGAACAGGAGTGGCGTGGCGTGTAATGCCAGTGAAAGCATCCGCGAACGATTTTTCCTATGTGTTCGAGCAACAAGCAGGAAGCAATTTCAATGAGGAAATCGGCGGTATAATTCCATTGGAAAAATAATAACGCGAGACAGCCCTGGAAAACGTTACGACCGGTAATCCCACAAAACACGGCCACAAGCCGCACACAGCCGCGCCGCCGCGGCTGCACTTCCTCCGATCCCTTAATTACATTTCATATTATTCCGCTCGTCATTAAATTCACTTTTAATCGGGCTTAATTATTCAAATTACCGAACGAAACAGCAGCGCCTACTAAATAATACAATTACACAACAAACAGGGTACCGATTAGGGCGATTCGTGTTCGTTAAACAGCCAGCTAAAACGCAACGAAAAGAAACGAGAAGAGAAAAAAAAAAATTGAAGAAAAGAAGAAGAGTTGCCAACCGAGATATCAGATATCGATAGCGTTGGTTCCACGAGACTATTTCCGTTTCGCACAATGCAATTAATCACAGTTATTCGTACATTTGCATAGGCGCGATAAGAATCGGCCGGGCACACGGTGTCCGTTGATAGAGAGGAGGGGAAGAGTGATTCGCGGGCCTATTACGCGCGGACACCTGTCTTCCCCCCCCCCTCGATAGCGCAATCAAAAATTCAGGCTCGAGGGGGGAAAGAATTCCTGTTGCGCGACGCCTAGAGTGCACCGATCCTTCGTTCGGTCCGACGCGGCGCGGACCACGTCGCCGGATGGCCGCGCGCATTCACGCACAAGGATCGCACGCACGAGCGTATGCGATGGAGGCCGTTTAATACTTGCATGGCACGCAACCCAACCAACCAACCAACCAACCCAGCCCAGCGAAGCCAAGCCAAGCCACACGGACACTGTTCGACTGCGCATTGTTCTCCGGGGAGGCGCTCCCGCTAATTGCGCATTGTATACCATTGTTGCTCTCAGCCGGTTAACTCCTATCGACCTGCTATCTTTATATAAAGTAACACAAAACAACGTAATTAATTACCAGTCTTCCAGGCATTGTTAGACGATAAATAACGCGGCGGAGCCTACGTCCAATTAAAATATTCAGCAAGACAAACAACAATGGGACGACCCTCGGCCGTGCACTCGGCCTCCTCTCGCTTCCTCCTGCCGAGCAAGAGCATCTCCGCGTCGAGAAGACTCTTCTTGCCGCCCTTTTTCTG
This sequence comes from Dufourea novaeangliae, assembly GCF_001272555.1. NCBI lineage: Eukaryota > Metazoa > Arthropoda > Insecta > Hymenoptera > Halictidae > Dufourea > Dufourea novaeangliae. Next base: position 712,846 of record NW_015373928.1, read on the forward strand.
ACCAACCGATCCACGTACGATTCCTTTTGTCTTTCTCTCTCCTCCTGGCTAGACAACCGATTGTACTTATTGAAATATCGTGACTGGCTGGACGATGATTGGTTCTGCGCCCCGATGTGGAGTCATTTTCAGGCTACATAAAGTGTGTCTGGCTACGTATGGCCTTTTTCACTATGGCAGTAAACTAGTTAATCCCACCGATGAGCCCAGCCGTTCCTCAATATCCGAATAGATTTCTCTTGCATAATTTATCCAACAACTGAAGGAATATAAATGCATGCTGATGCATCGACCAGTCAGAAGCAATCCGCAGGATCAGCTACCGACAGCTCTCGTACACACGCGTTCCGTGGAATACGCGAGGAGAACGGGCGCGACCGAAACTGATCCGACCGATAGAAGAGATCGTTACACGTGACTCGTAGAAAGCAATCGAACGACCATTGTGTCCCCAATGGATACAAGTGGAACGGCAGAACGGACCGCCGCGCGGCGACCGTAATTTAGATTGCTGGGAACATCGAGACCTATTGAATTAGTATACCTGTATACATATGTAGAAGAACCGCCTCGGCGGCCGACACGAGTTGCGATCGATCGCGAGCGGAAACGATCGAAGGAAACGGCGGTACGGATGGTATTGTTAGCCCCGTCGCGGTGGTATTTAATAATAATTGGCTGCCAAACTCAATTTCAGGCCACCGTTCGTCGACTTTTCCAGTGTCTATACCTTGTTCTCGGCGTTCGTTCGCTCTGCGACGCCTAGACGTCTTGATTACAGGTTGTCCGCCGGTTCCCACTTTCTAATGCAACGTATCTCGCCCCGTCGGTACTCTTTTCTTTTCTTTTTTTTTTTGTCTCGTTTTGGACACCCGAGTGAAACTCGAATATCACACATACACACACACACATACACTGGTGTGGCCGATAAGCAACACGGGGCAATGGTACCTGCGGCTGATCGTCGCGCGGTTGCGTAAGTGGGAGCTCTCCCCCTCCGCTCTTATTATTTTGACAAGCCGGTATGTGCCAGCACGCCAGTGATTTCGAATACAAATATCTTCCGCGCCTTGCGGCTACCGTGACGCAGGCATATACATCGAGGATAGGTTTCAGTCCAGCTTCATACGACAGGCCCAGGTAGCACCTGTCTCTCCCGGGACCTGACGGTGATATTTCATAACGCGTGGCGCGCGGTGACTGATGACTGGATGGAACGCGACACAACGGAAATCACGGTCTATCCTTTGCAGTAGGTAACAGACACGTTGTTTTTGGAGTTTCGAGGCTGATAAATACAGGCGACCATTCGTAACGTGTCGGGACCGGTGGGTTCGGAGTAATAGAAAATTAATTATGTTAATGGCGTGAATACTAGGATCAAGAACGATTGCTATAATACACAACGTGGCATAACTATAAAACTATCCTAAAATTTTCAATCTACCCTTTTCTGGAGAAACATTATTTCCCAACACACGACTGTCAGACATACTCGGTTTGTTTTTATTTACAATACGTGAGAATTGAAACTTTCAGGGTGGGTTTACAGTAATGTCAATGTATGATCATTGAAATTATTTAAGTAGACAGGTCTACGATCGTTTACTGTTCATATAAATATCATCCATGCCCAGGTTCTATACATTACAAATCCGCAACCATTACTGTTGGTCGTTTATGCAGAGGATATATCATCGGCAAAATACGCTTTTCAAACAACCATAATAAGAGTCTTATCTATCGGAGCATAGAGTGAGAAACTAATTCCAGGCAAGGCAGGAATTCCACGCGAAGCCTGAACGCCTCGACATTAGCATACCGAGGAAGCATTGCCAGGCGACAGGACCGATTCGTATGTGGCGCCCGGTCGGTTTTTCACGGTTGCGCAATTCTCGGGTTATCAGAAACAGGCAGACGCGGACAGCCGGAGTAATTGCTGGCGATCGTTCACGCGGACGCGGCCCGATTGCTTTCCCGTAACTGGTCGGACGGCGCGAGAGAAGCGGTTTCGAGGCGCACGCTAGATGGCCGCGCTGCGGAGGGTTTCGTGGCTTGGACGCCTCTCTGGTTCCCGGGATGGAGGGCACAAGGGCCAAGCCAGCCGACTTATCAGCAAGAAATTGCCTTCGAGAAAACAAGGCGGTGCATTCTCGCACGCTCCGACACCAACGCCCGGGTATATCTTTCGAGAGACGAGTGAGAGTGGTGTGCCCAAGCACCATTTTCCTCGGTCGTCCATCCAGCAGCTGATCCTACCGGAGGAGCGGCGTTGCCTCAGCGCGTATAAACACGCGCGTCCATTATTACACATTAGAAGAAGCCTAAGAAACGTCCGCGGTTACCTGGCCGTATAATGTAAATCCGCTCGGTCCCTGGCATTGTAACGCGTCTGTGGAACACTCACACTCTCCTCTCTTAGCTGGGTCACGTACGGGGGATCTTCTCGCGGTGGCTTCGAACACTGGACCCAAGCATCGCAAGCTCTACATGCCGTATATAATGTGAGCCTCTTCTTCATTTCCCAGTTTACTTCCCTTCCCCTCTCCATCGGTGTCCAGCTCCCTGTACGTCCCTGTTCCTTGCATCTGATTCTTCGTCCTTTTCCTCCTAAGTCCCTTCTTTCCATCTTTTCTTCCGTCTGTTCTTCTTCCCTCCGGTGTCCAACCTCCCCCCTTCCTACCCCCGTTCCATCTTCCACGTTTCTCTCGATTTCTTCTTGCCCTCTATCCTCGTCTTTCCACGCTCACGATACCCCGTATCACTCTGTCCCTCTCGTGTTCAACCCATCTATCCCCTCTACTTCGTTTCCCCGTTCTCCCGTTCGTCTCGACCGGGTCCGACCGCGTTATTTATTGCCGGCAGCTACGGCCGCAAAACTTAAAGCCCATACACGCGTGTACACTTTCTGTGCGTATGGTTTTTACACCGTGCATTACAATGCGCGCGCATGTACGCATTATACTGTCCGCGTGATTCATTACCCGCCGATCCTCTCCCGGCTGCTTAAGAAAATACGGAAACTATAATTGCGCGAGACTTATGATGCCCCGTTGCTGCGGCACTATAAGGCCGCGGCGGACCCTGGCGCGAGCGCGCGCGCCAGCACAGGGGATACCTATACGCGTCATCGGTGGGGGAGAAAAGAGGAGGATTCTCTATGGGGCCCAGGCGAGAGCGTTTATGATCGCCGAGAAACTTCGCGAGATCATATCGCCGGATCTCTTCATCCGTGGTGTGCCCGGGCTCTCTTCCCTTCCATTGAGTCGTCCATTGTCGTTGGTCGTGACAGTGCGTAATTGTCGGTGTTTTATTGCCGGTTGTAAAGTAATCAGTCGGCTGGAATGTTTAGTATTTAATACACGGCGGACCGGATGTCTCGGTGTTCGTGCGTGCACGCGCGCGCGACTACTTTAGGACGCTCTGTGTGTATACATATTCGGTACAGAAAGTTCCCCGTAAGCCTCGCAGGATACTCGTTTAGACGGGAAACGGTGATTATAGATAAATGTGTAGCCTGTTATTATAGGCGGGAACGTATTTCGGGCGACAGAAAGAAACGGCGCTTACTCTGAGTGCTGTTACAACGTCCTCCTTTGTGATATGGGAACCTTCATTTTTTCCTGTATCGAAGAGCTCCTATATAATCGCAAATACGTTGTGTATTGTTCAAATGAAATAATTCGTGGTTGGTTTAATGAGGTAACGTAGGATTCAGTCCAGTTGCAGTCGTCGACCTGTCGTAAAGCTTTGAATCTCGTTTCATTAGTACTTCCATGACGGTCTACCTCTCGAAGAGTTACCGAGGAATACAACTGACAGGTGTTGGAATAGAAATACAGAAATTTCCTTAAAAGCACCAATTGTTCGTGGATTGCTGTAACTTTTAGTACATCCATTGTTAAGTGACCAGTTCCTGGATTCTTCTAGACTAACAATGCCAGATTCATCGATACTAAATCCTGAAACTGTTGCTTCTAATTCCTCGAACAGACCGCATTCACTCAACAGCGGTAGTATATGGCAATGATTACAGAAGACTAACGATAATGCGTGTTGCACGTCCCTTTTTTTTCTAATTACACAGACTTACGAGGTACATAGACTTAACGACGTGTACCCGGACGAGGCAACAATGTAGAGTCCGGCAGAACGCAATCCTTGATCAGGCAGGTTTTTTAATGTCAGCGGCGATAAGTTGAATCCCAGCAAGAAGCGATCTACTTCTGTTTCAATAGTATCTCCGGCGATCGACAAGAAGCAGGTAGAATGTATGATCGTTACGGTGATACAATATCCGAGGACTCAGCTACTCCCTAATGAAGCAAACTCTGCGGCTTGCGAAACGTCCGCGTGCAATCCACGCAATGCCTCGAACCTATCCCCAAAGCCATCTTCGCTATCCACGATCTTATATCCTTCTATTTGCTCTTCTCCGAGTACATACTTGCTGATAGGTTCTCAATTCTCAGTTATCGCGATCATAATTCACAGTGTTGGAATCACAGGTGTTTGCACAGCAATGCATGCTAACACGCTTTGGCCCTGCTTGTCTCTAAAGAAGATTTTGTGGAATTTCTCGACTGGACCAATGTCTGTGCAGTACATCAAACGATCATTTTATTATAATTATTTCTGGACTTCTTAGAATTGACGATAAACGTCCATGATGTACCAATTATTTCTGAACACATTATCCAGAGGTCAAAACAAGTCTACAACCCACCTATAATCACAAGGTAACCCCATCAAAATCGACACTGCTCCCAAAGTTTCCTCCTCGATCCCAAAGTTCCGTTCCGCGACGGTAGCGTTGGTTCAGGAGGATCACGGAACACGGCGGCGACACAGACTCTCATCCGGGCACGATCTAGCCCGCGGATAAGTCGCGGAGCAGAGATCTCTCTGCTCTGTTACGTGGTCTCGTAGGTAGGTACATATATACGCACACACGTCCTCACGCGCCCGGTATCTGCCTGTCTATCCGATTCTTTCTTTCACTCCGCTTCTCCTGGCCGCTGTCCGTCCTGTACGCGTCGGGGCCCTGCGAGTCATCAGCATTGCAGTCAGGTGCCGCTACTTGCACAACCCGCGGTGGATTCCATCTCGGGAGCCGGATGGAGGAGACCCGGAGCGCAAGGTACACGACTCCGCTTGGACGTGGAGCGTGTGCACGGGAGGTAGCGGAGCGGTTTCTATTTTCTGCCATCTCGGTATTCGCGCGGCCGGCCGATTTCATCGGGGCGGCCTCTAGACCATGTCGATTTATAGTATCGCGGCCCATTAGAGATAATTGTTAGGGCAGCAGCAGCAGCCACGGCCCGAGCGGACCGCGCACCGATGTACACCCGTTTTTCCCGTGGTCTACCTGCCAGCCTCGGCCACGAGCCTGTCCCCCGGCTTGTGTGTCTCTTACACGCGTTGGTACGCGCAGCTACTTTATTATGTGCGAAATTTTTCTCCCCCCCGCCGCGATCACAAGCAGCCACCGTCGTGGACCCGGTTAATTGGAACGTCGAGACTTTTGATTAAATTGTTTGGATGAAACGCTCGACGTGCCGCGATCTTATAGTTTCTTTCCTTCGTTTCTCGATAGGTTGCTACTTTGTTCGATACTAGTATCCAATATGGTGAGTTAAGGCTGAAGGAAGGGAAATATGCGAATATCGAAAAATCGAATAAGTTCTCTCAAGAACGATATGTTAAATGCTCGGTTGTCGACTTCTTTTTATTATCGTAATGTAAAGATTACTTCGGTTTCATTCCTGCGCACCCGTGATATTGATTAGCATAAGAAAGCAGGACTCTAGCTTTTATTTTCCTCCACTTATGCATTCCTTATTACCAACATTCCTCCGATAAGCGACAAAATGAGGAGCACTAAACGTGCGGTTCCGTGGTCGCGGTTAATTTCATCGGATTAACCAGGCAGGGGGATTTCCTTCTGTACACAGCCACTTTTCTTCCTCCCCCCTTTCTTGCTTTCGCAACCAGTTTTGTCCTGGAAAATATCGGAGACAGAGACGCTTGGGAACGGAAAGTACGCGAGACAGATTTTCCACAGTGCCACGCACACTTGTACATCGAATGAAACGAGATTTTCGTGGATGCCCGTGTAAGAGTCGGGATATCTATCCAGATACGTTTCAGCGGTGACTAACAGGGAAGTCGTACTGCCCGGTGTTACTTCGTTATCATTTATTAGTTCGGCCAGGTTCGATACAGTTTCGCCAGAATTAACGAGAATTTGTTGACGATCGCGATACAAGAGACCGCGCGCGCAGAAGCGCGGCCACTAAGAAATCCTATTTTACGATCATCGCGCGTACTCTTCTCCGTCCTTGTTCCCTTCGTCATTCTCTTTTTCTCTCTTCCCTTTCCTCTTTACCGGTTTCACGTCGTCTATCCCATTGGAACGGTCTCTCGCGCACTCTCCATCTCCATTCATCCTACTTATCTATTTATCTTCGCTTTTCGTCCCCCTTTTTCCCTTGCCCCCTTCTTCTTTTTCATTATATATACACGTTTACGGAATGTTTGCCCGTGATGCTCTTTTTCGCGACATTAGTTTATTACCAGTCAGGGAAAATTATCTAAATTACACCGGGAATTTATACGAACGCCACGCGTTACTAGGCGAGCGTGGTCGGGAGCGCTAGAAGGGGTGACAGAGAAACGGGCGAAGAAAAGAACAAAACCCAAAAAAAAAAAGGAGTGTGCGACCGGTAGAAGGACGAGGCTGAGACATTTCTACGCGAGTACTCCGGTCAGACTGGAACAGGGGGGTGGGAGGCTGCTCCACACACCAGAATCTCGGAAAACTGAATCGCGCGTTGTCGTTATTAGGATCGGTAAGCCAGACAGGCTGAACGAGAGGAATTGCGTAAGATTGATATCAACGTCGTGGCAGCTGGCCGCGCACGGATCACCGGTCTCGTCGAGAACGTTATCTCGAGTCGCGGCGAAAACCTGGCCGAGAAGAAAAAAAAAGTAGGGAGCAAAACGAGAAACGGGGCCGTAGGAAAAGGCGGAGGTTCCTCGATTTCTTCTCTCGCTTCGGAATGAAATGCAGTCGACGCGTGTTGCCAATACCTCGAGAGGCTGGACACATGAATCTCATTGAGAGAAAAATATCGATGAACAGCTGAAATGTTTGGTCGTCTGCATTCTATTCACGGTTGTTTCGGGATTTTAGAAAAATCAAAAATAAGCGTCGATGTTATACTACGACGCTCGAAATACCAATGTTACTTCGACTTTCGTTTATTGATTCAATCGTAACGAAACAATTCCTCGCTTTCAAAAAGATAAAAAAAAAAACCAGACTGCAAATAGTCCATGCACTCCGATGCAATAGGTAGCCATTGGGTTACCTGTGGCGAACATCGCCCAGTCTTCGTTTAAACTCTCACCGCGTGCCGCATACTTCGTACTCATCAGTCACACAAGATTAACTCGGCGCAAGATGCATAGGTTATATTGCAACCTACGCAACTGAGGAGGATTGCGTCCATTTAAGATCCACCGCATAGAAGCTGTTTGTACCGCCCTCCGGGTACGAGACTCCTCTGTTCTCAACGGAACGATCCCGACTATTCCGGGAACAAAAGTCTTCCGAGTGCTTGCGAAACCGTCTCTATGTATACGAGTTATCCATTACCGAGGAACAACGCACTTTGCGTCTTTGTAGACCGGGGATACCGTCATCTGGAAGATGTCTGACCCGATTAGAAGAATTCGAGACGAACTTTCCCCGAGGCCCGCGGACAGACTCAACGGTAAGAATTCCTGACGACCCTGGACCAGAAAGAGGCATATAGACGGAAGCGTTTAACCCGTGTGTGTTTACGGGTGCGAGAAGAAAGACGAAGCAGAGGGAGGAGAGGAAGCGCTGCGTGGAGTGCATCACTCGTCGCGGCGAATAGACGGCGCATTTCGACTCTCCCAAAATCCCTCGTTTCGGGAGCGGCGGTACAAAGATGCTTGTAAGCCACACGGAGTAAAGACAGCGGAGCCACGGAAGGGAGTAGTATCAATCAGTCGTCGCCCCTCCTATACGTACCGATGTTGGCTGGCTGGATGGCTGGCGAACCGTAAACCGGCCAGTTTAAGAGAATTGTTACGGTAAGATCACCACATGGCTCCGCTAGCTACGCGCAGCCGCCTGGTCTTTTGAAGTGCCACGGAGGAAAATAGGAAAGCACCGCTTTCTATGGCCACTTGAATATTACTGTCAGCCAACCGCGGACAATTAACAGAACAACGCGAGACTAGCTACATCGACCGTTTTACAATGGGTATCGGGCGAGTGCTTCTGCTTTTAGCCGAGCAACTTGGAGAGTATATACAGAGCATGGATTTATGCATATTTGTCCGACTCGCATCGGTTGTACATTCCCAAATCCTCCGTCTGGCTAAAATAGATGTTAGACGTTCTTAACTGGACTTGTCGTTATTCATGGAAATCGAGTTTAAAAAATATTAATAAACTACTCCGAGACGAGACTTCACGGTGTTTGTTTTCGTTTCGTTACATTTACCGCCGTTCAATTACACGGTAAATGATATATCAGACCGAACGTACAGCGTGGCCAGAAGGGGTTCATTAAATCGTCGATAGTGAAAAAAATTCGTAATTGATTCGCGGTGTTTCGTATGATTTATATGATTTACGCCGTTCATTAAAGGAAGATCGTCGCGAATATGTTCGCGCGAACGCGTGCGTATCCGGTAATCTCTGTCGCGGCCGCATGGAATACCATTACAGAGCGAAAAAAAGTTTTGTTCTTTCTGTCGCTCGGAAACGTGTTCCGCGCGGGAGAGTCGGCGGACGGGCACGGGATTCACATGCGCCGAGGCGGCGTTGCATCATTGGACTCGCCACGGCCTTATACGTTTCTTTGCTACCAGTGGCTTCCTACATCTCGTGATAACGTGCTTATAAGGCTCGATCTTCGAGAGATCCCCGGGACCCCTCGCGCGCGCCGCCGAACAAATCCGCAACGGAACGTTGCTTTCCAGGATTGCTACAATTGTAACTTCCGATTTCTTTCGTGCCCTATGTATCATGGAAACCCTGTTCGAACGATCTGAACACGACAAACGAGATGAAGCCTGGGGATCACCGGATTGTTTGGTAAAAGTAAACGACCTTTTCTTTATTTCCTATGCATCGAAAAATTGTAGAACAGGGATTAACTGCCGCAATTTTCTGTAACATAATTTCTGAAAAACGACTGTAACAACCATTGTAGATACAAACACGTTTCACCAAAGGTGTACGTGTCGCCCAGGTAACGCGTCCGTGGTCGAAATGTCATATACGTAAATAACGGTTGCAGCAGCCACCTGAAGCAAGCCCGGAGTAATCGCAATAACCGGTATATTATTAAACTAAACAAGGTGGATCGAATTTTTTCCGTGACGGAGTGGACACGGCGCGAAAGGAGTCGCGACTCGTAATCCAAAGAAGGACAGAGGATTAAAAGGCAACAGGAAGGACTCGAACCGGGGTCCTAGCGATGGCAGGCTTTCCACGTCGGAGTTATTCCACTGTCGGAGGAGTCGTAAGAGAGCGCGAAGGATATCTGGCAGACACATTTCTACGGGTCGGCCGTAAAGCCGGCTAACAGTGGCGCACCAAAGTAAATGTTATAACAAACACAGTGAGCAGAGGCCACGACGCCCCGCTATTTAACATTATTTAGTTTGCTTTGTGGACGTTTAAACAGTGCCTGCCTACTTTTTGTATGGACATTTGATGTGCCTCGGCCTGGCCTCGAACCCTGGTGTGTATATAAACGAGGATCCCGGTGTTTGTTTTCTAGGAGGCACTGGCGAGGCAAGGATGGCCAAATCGTTCCGTATGCAAGCGTGTGTACGCGTACGCGCGACCAGCAATTGCGTCTTTTGCCGTCGCTAGATCGTGGAAAAATAGCGTTCACCCTTCTGAATTCAGTCGGGTGAAATATTTTCTCTGCGAAGAGACACACAGAAGAGGTGCTCGAAAATTTGCAATTATATTTCGCTCTTTGCAATGAGTTTACATTCGAACAGCAACTTCGAGGTACGAAGGAAAATCGAAAGCACTGTCAAAATATTGATCTGTCCGAGTCTATAACAGTCAATTAACTGAATAGATACCTTTAATAATTGCATATCAAATGACTGCAAGGATTTTAATTACAAAAAACAATAATATTGAATTTTGTATAAATAAGAATCTATCTCGATAGATATCTAATTGATCATATGTCATAAATCTATTTGATCTAAAACGTCTCTAATTTAATCCAAGACATAATATGATAAAGCAAAGAACTCATGGAAAGTATCAGTATCATTGAGTACGTAGTTCAAACTTCTTACCTCCCAGAAGACATTGCCAACTAACGTCACGCCGATTCCAATCGGATCTGCGTTTCGCAACGAGCCCTTTTTTCTCCATTATAATAACATATGGTCGACCGTAGCACCAATAGTATCACGGGCATTACGCGGACCGAGTCGGCGCGGCGAGCAGAAATTGCGGCTAATGAAATTAGTCTCGTGCTGATACGGTCGCGGTATTAGATCCGACATTATTAGACGGAAACAAATAATCCTGTTTATTACGGGGCGCGGTATCAATTAATAAATTCACCGTAACGCTTCATTTACCTTTAATTTTCTTCGTCTAAGGAGGGGGGGGGGAGGGATCGCGAGTAAAGAAAATCGTTGCTCGAGGTAAGGTGGAGAGGATATGACGTGGCCGGGCGCGCGGTGTGTTGTTACATAAACACGTTTTCATTACAGGGATGCGGGCCACGACTACAATAAGATATATTGAAACGTGATACGCCGTATCGTAAATATTCCGGGTGTGATTTAAGCGGGAGAGGCCGCGGGAGAGTTGAGAATCCGCGCCGTACGTCACAACCATTTGTCTCCGGCGACTCTCCAGGTATACGAGAGCTTTCTATCTTGATTTCTATGCTCGGACAACGGAGAGTCGCGGGTCTCTTACAACGAAACACGCCTCGTCGCGCGGCGCTCCACCCAGAAAAGGCTCCCTTTGCGTGTCACGAAGTCGCGTGGTAATTTAATACGCGTGTAAATCTTTCCGTGGCCACGCCGCCGCGCCAAGGCGTTCCTTACATCCGGGAGAAAAATATATATATATATATATATATATAAATCGCTATCGTTCGAAATCGGACGAACCGTCTGACTTTCCCAGGCGTCGCTGTGCCGCCGCCAGCGATGAAGATTGCTGACGATTTTCGAATTTCGCGCGTTCTCCTTTTTGCGCTATTGTTACCACAGTGATCTGGACAGGAGATCTCTCGCGATAGATTTACGAGCGAGAGAATAAAAGCTCACCGACTCCGTAATGTTCATTGGTACGTACACGAGTATCGTATCCTAGAACAAGTCGGAGCTACAAACACAACTAACGGGCCTAGATATAATTCAGATCGAAGGGAACTTTACTCTGCTGGGATCCAAAGGGTTAAATTACCACATTAGAAATTCGTATAGCAGGGTACTATCAGAAACCTTTCCACGGAATCGTTCTCCACTGTAAATATAACTGAAAGAATATCGAGATGTTCCCTAGACTCATTTGACGATCGTCAAAATATTCCCAATACTCAGCATTGTTTCCAACAAGTTCCAAGCAACTAGGACATTGTCCAACGGTAACGAGCTCGAGATCGACGTGGCAGCGTCGAAAACGGGCGCCCGCGCGCTCGTTACGCGGAAAGTCTCTCGGGAAAGGAAGTCGGCTGTCTTCCGAATCGGTGAAGTTGAAAACGCAGCAAGAAAGCAACCGTTGCGCGCGCGCGAGCTCTAGCTCCGTCACTAGCCACAGCGGCGTTACGCGTTGCTACCGTAACGGGGCGCACGCGAGCCCATTTTCGCGTTACGCAAAGCCTCATTAGGCGTCCTATTCTCGGTGGCGCAGGTTTTAATCGAGCTGCTGCCCCGCTCTCTGGGGTGCAACGTCCTTTCGGGCCTCTTCGTAAAGGTATGTATTCTCTCTCTCGAAACTCGGCCGCGGCGGGTTTCGTGCGACGAGCCGCGTAGTCGCCCCCCCCCCCCCGGCCGGCTTGTGGAACGGCTCGTTTGTGTTCGGGTCCAAGCAAAAGACAGGCCGTGAAGGGACCTACTTTCTATCGTAGTTAGCCTACTGTCGGAGGCAGCAACACGCTCGAGTATCCGGCAGCGCCCCGGGCGATCAACCACTCTCGCTTCGCTCAGACGACCTCTGCGTTTCGAATGTTTCTCCGATGTACAATGTTCCGCTGTCGGTTCGAATGAAAGCTTTCAAACTTTCGATCCGCGATGACATCTGTTCTTATTAGCGAAACGAAATACATACTTGGCACCTCTGCGCGAAGAAACAGACCTTGATCCCTTCTCCAGATTTTTACTTGCACCACATGACGCACAGAATGACTGTCGTCTATTGCTTTCTGCTCTGAATTGTGTTACACAACTTCTGTGGCAACCATGCTAATCCACCATCAGTAGCCGGCTCGCTATCTGGTCGATCATTCCCCTTGCCTCTCTCACTCTCGGTACCAGCATGTCCAACCTTTTCAGTTTCCATCTGTACTCGTCTACATCATGATTCGGTGTCCGTCTGCGACCGGTGCCATCCCTCCCCCCTAAAGTCGAGAGGATCTCTCGCGAAGATTACGCCGGTGTCTCGTGCCGACAGTTAGCCACGCGCTGGCATTCCTCCCGATTCCACCGTACGTCACGAGCTTCTCGGTGTCAGATGGTCGTGTAGACACTGTGTGTGCCAGGATGAGCAGGTTGCGTAATGTAACGTGGTCCACGTGGCCGGAGATCACTATGTTTGATTGATACCCTTCGTGGAAACCCGCTGGCGAGGGTTTTGTCGTATGGAGGGACTCGTGCCTTGTATACACGATACTGCCTCTCCGATAGGATACTGAGGATTGACTGTACCGGATGGCAGGTGTTTACGTTCGATGGACGTTCTTGTGTCCAGTGGAAAACAAGATACAGTATTATTACTGCTAGAAATTATCGCTATTGTAATGTTCATACGAGTTCCTGAAACGGTCAGTTTTTTCTGTCGCGGTAAATTGATCAGACATCTAAGTAGATAGCAATCTGAAGCAGGTGGATTTGATTAGTTAAATAAGGAAAATCGTTAAATCGTTTCTCGTTCCACCATTTCGAACGGTATCACGACAGGAGAGGAGAAAAAACCGTGATAGTCGTACGCGTTCGATTTACCCGCGCGATATCACTCGCCATTATAACCGGATAGCCCGTTCGCGGCTGAAGTTAATCTAGTTGACGAAACCCGATCCGCGGCGTTCCATTTACGCGCGAGCGCAACACCGACAATCGATTTCAGCAATACATCCACAAATTTCAGACTCGACTTTCTTACACCTAGGCCTACCTGTTTTTCTAGTTCCCGCTAGATGCTTACGGGACTTCTATCTGTCACCAACATATTTCTCAGCGAATTAGGCAGTCACCGGTTAAGATAAAGATATTACGATTCTACGTTCACGAGGGTATCGTTTAAGCAACGTTTGAAAGCAGCTGCACGGATTCATAGAAGTACGTAGAACGAGGAATGAGGATCAACGAGCTGTATCATCAAGGAACATCACCAATCAACTATAGTCTCTCAGCGGAAGTACACATCCCATGAAACACTAATTCTAACCCTTGAATACCAGAAATGTACCAGACAATCAGGGGGTCGATCAACATCCGCGGGCTGTCCGTGCCGCGAATAACGTGTGTACTTACGCGCGGTAAACACGCAACGTCCGCTCGGAATTTGTGGAGTGCAAAGTATGATCGTGTACCACCAGGTGCACTTACCCTGGTCCACAGGTACCGCTTGGTAGGGGAATCGCGTACGTGCAAAACGGACAGGCGAGTCGTGTAGCCTTGGTACGACATAGAGACAGGAAAGGATCAAGCCAGAGCATCAATGTTAACTGCGTTCGGTAGATGGAAACCCGTTGGTATGCCTGGTCCAGGCCACAAAAGCCATTTCAGCGACCACAATGCTCGGGGCGGAAACTCACCGCTGCTGGTCTACGATACGCGTATCCCCGGCGTCTCGTTTAGATAGTCGCAATATACGCGCGCGGCCGCAACACGCGTGGAAAAATCGCAGGAGAAGTAGCGGCGACGTAACCGCACTTATTAAGACGTCGTTGGTTGGTCGGAATTTAAAGTGCCTGACGTTGGGTCGAGCACGAGCTGATGGTTTCACCCCCTCTATCCCCTCTTCAACCTGCTGACGTCGTTTTACCGTAAGACGCTGGCCCCTCGCTTTACTGGCCACGAAAGGGGTGAAAAACGACGGGACCGCCCGATAAACGTAAGAAATTAATGTTCTCGTTATAATCCCGACCGTTGGATGATTTCAAATGTGCTGACGTTGCTGTCGAGAACGTTTCGAACCGCTTCGAAACGGCAAACGTCGCGCCGCGGAATCGCTCGGCCGTGAATCGACTGACACATCATTGGAAGTGGGAGCCTTTAACGAATTTTTAATTACACTCTGACCATGGTAATTACTGACCGCAGGAATTTTAAGCTAGAAAAGATATACTACAGAGGATCAGGAATACCCTTTCTGCGGCATCACCTTGTCAATTGACATCAATCATGGGACATTACATATATATGGAAAATAATGTTTAAGGAAAGAAAGGTAAACACTGATGAACCAGCATAGCGTAAGGGATACCCCGTTGGGTCTACTCGAAGCGGTAGCACCGTGACGATCGTCGATGCGGCGTAGCCTCGCAAAGGCGGATCGTGTTTGAGACGAGAGGACGTGCAGCCGAGGGCTGGCGATCCGATGGGGTGAGTCGCGAATTTCTGAATTAGTGGAAACAAATAACAGACGGGCTAGGTGGGCAAGAGAGAGAGTGGTGGCCAGGGGGGATCGGATGCGGCGCAACGGGAAACGATACGACCGGAAACTCTAGCGTGGACCAAGAGAGGGAGAACCCCTTCGTCCGTAGGTGGATATATGTCTCTCGGTTCCACGTGGTGGCTGGTGGGGGTTTTCGGGTGGTGGAAAAGAGGGCGGCCGGGAAACAGGAGGGATCCGGTGAGCCGAGGCGAGTCGAGAGAGAAAGAGGTCGCATAGAGGATCATTGGAAGGAGAAAGGCAGACACCAGCAGCAGGCACAGAGAGACAGAGAAAGCTCGTCGTGTTAGAGAAAGAGGGTCGCCGCGGAGGGAGAATGAGGGACCAAAGCGTTCTCTACGGGTAGCTCACATCAAAGAGTCGTCTTAATAGAAAGCCTTAGAGGCGTTTGTTCGAGTCTCCTCATCTGACTAAATATTCCTGACTGACTGAGGAGATATCGGCGGGCCAAGATACACACAGCACCGGCGCAGATCTTACGTATAGAACAAACAGCCCCGTGCCCGGGCCCCGGGATTACCGCTTCCGTTTCGTGCCTCCTGGGGTAACGATCGCTCTCCCCGCATAAGTTTCCCCGAGTTTCTGCAATCTGCGTGTATACATATTGGGAGCGGAGGCTTCGACGAAATCCCCGATAGCCGTGTCTCGGCGCGGCTACGCTACCAGCCACGGATGCGGATCGTATATAAGGCGGCTCGCGGTAAAGGGGGATGAGAAGAGACTCGCGTCTTCTATATCGCGAAGAATTAACTGGCAAAGTTTCCGCGGGAGACGAGCAAACGGCAGAATTCCGCGGGCTAATTAATACCATCGCTGAGCTGGGGGGATGATGCTGATGGAAACTTCGGGGATCGATTTTAATCGGTACTGACCGAAGGATTAAGTAGGGAATACGTGTTTTGCCTTGGACAGTATCTCTAATCGGATGTTTACTGTAATACACGGATAGTAGATGAAATATCTATATCTCATCCAACGAGTCAAGGCTGTAGCCATGGACAAAGAAACCCGATTGTTTTGGTTTTACTGACTGGTCTCGTTGAACGGACTATTAGATACAATATGTGATTATGATTTCTTAGAATATAGACTATGTCGAAAGAATTTCCACTTGGGAGAATAAGAAATTCAAAGGGAAAGTGACTGGACCAGGCGCAAGAAACGTGGGTCCCCGATCAATGTCAAATCTAATTGGAGGGAATCGTTTATCCGGCAGAAATGTTCTCGGTAACTTCATAGATCCCGATAATAGTATCGCTCCCGTATATAACATTGTCGATTAATACCTGCGGATACGCGTAGCCGAACGGCGCTCGCTCGCGTTTGATTGATTTAAATAGCCTCCCCCTTATACTCCGACAGATATAAATGAATCGGATGCGCCCGTTACTAAGCGGCATACAGATGTAATCCTTTAAAGGGATATTCGGCCTGTGTCTCGCTTCGGTTAAGCTGTACAAATAGACGTGGGATGTTCGCAATCAGTGTTGGCCTCTACGACGGGTACACCGGGGAGGGGTTGGATTCTCGGCTATTTATAAATGAATCGTTCCGCGGGACACACCCCTCGACGAATCAGCGTCCTTCCGTTATTATTCGAGCATTGAAGGACTCCCGATTATATCCTTTTGCCCCGGAACTTTGTCCGCGCCGTCAACGAAGTTTCACAAAGACAGAGAAAGAGGCGTTTCATTAAAGACACTCTCCTTCAGGGATCTTAAAACTTAACGACGTCTGAATGTCATTTCAACAGGATATCGAGGGTCCCTGTCCAGTGTCTTTATGCAAAATAAATTGGAAAAGAATTAGGGCCGCTTAAGGGAGCGAGCAATATAAGACCCAGATTACCGTGACGAAATCTCGGGTATCCCGTGGACATTAACGGTGATGGAAAATTGTGCAATAAAGAAACTGACGTGCACTGGATGACCTCGAGTAAGTATCATTAATCCACGGGACAAAAAGATCCATTACACTTATCGGAGTCTTTGTAGTTTACGCGTAACGATACGAATACGTGGTGGCGCATGTAGGTCAATTCGGGTGGAGGGGAGGGGGGATACGTTTTCGCGTGGCGGAAGTCACTAATTACTTTCGTTCGTAAAAGCGGAGTCTTTAATTCGAGCATCGACGAAGGGAGGCAACATTACGGCTAACAATTATTCGAGCACGCCGAGAGGCGGACTCGTGAATTAACAAGATCTATCAGTGCCTTCCGCGACCCCACCCTCTGCCACCCCCCTCTCGCTCCCGGACACTCCACCTCGTCGCAAGGATCTTACTGCGAATCATCGTGCCAAACGACCTCGGTAACGACGGAGCTTCCGTCGCTTGTTTGTACGCTTACTTTACTCCTGTTTCCCTCTCTCTCCTATTCCCTCTCACCGTATCGTCTCCTCGTCCAGGCTCGTTCGTAACCTATCTCCGTCTATCCCACTCAACCCCGCTCTCTCTTCGTTCGTCTCATTCGCTCGCCCGCTTCGAATCTTCCGCCATTGTTTAAATACAATTTTGTCGTTTACTAATTAATGCGCTGTACATCAAAGAAGATGTTTATTGGTTCATGTGATACTAAAGAGACGGTAACGAAGAGGTAACTCGCTAAGGGAGCGGTTGAAGGAGTGACGAAGGGAGTACGGGGCGGTTGGGGGGAGGGGGCTGGTTGCGGGAACGAGGGGCGGTCTACGCCCATGAAAATATCTATATAGAAGCGGCAAGTGGTGTTTCCTTCTCCCTGCCGTTTCCCCCCAACCCCTTGTTTGCAGCCGTCCTTCTTTCTCCCTCTATCCGCCCTCTCTGTGTCTCCCGTCCTCTCCTACCTTCTCCTCGTCCTCTTCATCCGCCTCCTCCACCTCCTCTGTCCTTTTATCCCCGACAAACGACGCCAGCCACCCACAGACTCATCAGCTAACTCTGTTTCAGAGTTACAGGACTTCTCCTCCTTTCCTCTCTTTCTCTCGTGCTCAGCCTGTGTCTCGGCGCTTTACGGACCCCCTACCCTCCCCCCTGCCGCAGCTCGCCCCCGGATATCGTACCCGTACCCGCCGAATCAGCCGTAGTTACCCACGTAGTTCTCGGCTCGACGTCAAACGGAAAGCAACGCGCCCCGGCACAAACATCGTCGTAGACGACTACCAGGCAAAACGTTGGTAGGCGTTCGGAACCAAGAGGGAGAGAACAAGCCGAGGGAACACGGCGAACCTGAGCAGCAACTTGTTCGAGCATGTAATGCGAAACGCTTCCCTTGTATACATAGTTCCATTCGATAATTCGTCTGTTCAAGATGACCGTCTACCCATTTTCACCGCCGGGGGAATAGATCATTCGAACGATCTCTGGTTTTATACGTTTATTACCCGCGACGAGGTGCTCCTTCGTTCAACCGATAACATTACACGGTTAGGGATCCCCCGATGAAGATGGTCGACTTTTTTATCCCTGAAATAGATACACACAACGTACACGATGGATAGGGAACCGTTCGTTACCTTATCGGCGTCGCTACCGATCGACTCAGGCTCATGGCTGCTGATGCGAGCGCGTCTTCAGCGGCTCGCTGTTGCGGCCAGATAAACTCGTCGATCGAACAGCAGAACGGGCGAATCGGATGTTCCAGGTTTTACCGTGGCAAGCCATCCCACGATTGGCTTGACACGGAATACTCGACTGTCATGTAAATTTCTCACGTGACAGAGCAACCGGATCATTACATTGCCGTACGATACACGTCTCCCTCTCTCTTTCTCGTTTCCCTTCTGCTTCTCTCGCGTCGTCCAGGAATTCCAAATCGACGAATGGAATACACGGAGCTCTTTCCATCGTGTCGCGTTTAGCGCCGTTCCCTTCCTCTTCTCGATCCTTCGTTTCTTTTTTTAGCGCTCGCTATTTGCTGTCTTTCTATGAGCTCTTCTTCTTCTTCTCTGTGCGTTTTCGCTCATTAATTTTCCGTTTGCGCAAAGAACAGTGATCCGGGTCAACCGCACAATACGCAACACCTTGGCCCCGGCATAATGCAACGGGGTGGATTAGAAAATGCAATCTTTCCTAATGGATCAGAACGAAACAGAGGGGGTGAGGCTGATCGGGGGCAGGGGCGAAGAAACAGAGAGACAGGGAGCGGGAAAGAGAAAAGCCGAGGGAGGAGAAGGGAGGGGGCATAATGAATGCAGGATCATAGCGGTGGTAACGTGACGATACAAAGGAGGCTTAGAAAGCCCGATGGAACAAAAGCGCGCGGTGATTGATCAGGCCTCTAGATGCAGCCTGTTGATACTACCGTTCGAGAGCCGATCCATAGAATTCTACGGCTAAACGGGAACGAACGGCGGAGGGACGATAAAAGAGCCCCGAAAAAAGGATAAGAGAACGAGGGATGATAGGAAGAAAAGGCTGAACAAAGTGACACGTACCGAAGCACATTAGGGATGAAGAAGAGGGTGTTGATGAGGAACCAGGAGAACCAGGTGTTGGTGTGATTTTGTTTTAAGACGGCGCAGAAACACCTTTGTCTGTCCTGTATAAAAATGATCTCATTGTTATCTCACGCTTAGCTTCTCCTCGTTAAAACAGTACTACGAATTTTTACCACACTTTCAATAGTCACTGACACAGAAATACACTCTATATTCTTGGTATGAATAATGTAATCGATAGTTTATGGGCAACTGCTCATAGTAATCACTTAGAATCTTCAGCCCACACATACTGCACGACAAGCAATCCTCGATATGTCCGAACGCGGGGGATAGCTGTCAACGTAACGAGGGAAAACGGAAGCAAAGGGTCGAAGAAGAAGGAAAGGGGGAGAGGACGCGTGGACAGGGAGCCGTAGGTTGTGATTTCGTGGATCCATGCGATAATGTTATGCTCGGCGGACCGAACCGAAAAACGGGAGCCAGGGGGATCGCCCAACGGGACGTATTATGCCCGATGGAAGAGAGCAGGAGACGAAATGCTGGCCGGTCCGTGCCCTTCCTTGTGTCAATAGGCTCGATTTCCCTTTCAAGTTGTCAACTCTTTTTGTGTGCTCGGCAAATTGTCGCCGGCGGTACGGGAGACGAGCAAAAGAGGAATGTCGAATGGGGGGCGTGGAAGGGGGAGGAAACGGGGGGTTAAATTAACATTATTGTTGTGACAAAGAGGGGGGCGGGCAGCCAGGGCCACCCAGGACGGTCTACACCCCGCGGGACTCTAAGTTAGGTAAACAATTCCACTTGATGATCGGCTCGTTTGATGTCGCCTGATTACCCTCCGCAAACAATCGCTGATTCTCCGCGGAAACGAGAATGTATCCTTGGGTTGAGGGATGGGGGGAGCAGCAGTCAGCTCTACTTTGACTTTCGAGCATCTTCCCGAATTGACCGGTCATTCTGGACCATTTCCGTTTTTTCTCTTTTCTTCTGCCTGTCGTGAAAAGGATATCGATCTCAAGGTGCATAAAAGGGACGCGAGAACCGAAGGGATCCTTTGTATAGGATCCATCTTTGATCAACACGATATGTATACCATCCTTGACGATAAACAAGCGCAAACCCGAAAGAGATTTTTGACGCAATAGAAATCCAACCTTTCCAGGATACCTCTACATAAAAAGAAATCACGCGTACATATCGCAAAAATGTATACGTGATTACTTGCGTCTCGACCATGTCGCACGTCCATCACCGTTTGCATGAAAAAGGAGACCGACCGGGGAACGGATCTCGTGCGTGTCCAACGGATTCGCTTTCGATTCCCGTGCCCGTCGATAACGATATATGTAACGTCCCGTCGTAAGAACCGATCGTCGAAGAAGAGATATACCGTGATCCGTTCAAAGAGCAACTCTATCCCGCCGACCATATTGGAACCTGTTCTTACGTCGATAACTTCGTTGATCAATCTTATTAATTAACACTCGACGTTCTCCTCTGTCCGGGCGAAAGGACGGTGCTCTGCGGCGGGAATTTTCATCGCGTCCCCCATCTTTCATTCGTTTGACGGCCCGACGCGGGTTTCACGTGGAACGAGGAGCACACGCGGATCTCAATTTTTCCGCTCTGTCCACGGCCAGGAAAAAAGGAACACGACACCCTTCCCTTCCCCCCTCTCTTTCGCCTGGAAGTCCTTCGACGACGACTCGAAAAGGTACCCCAGGGGCTTTCCATGGTTTTGCACGAGCTCGCGTGCCTCGTTAATTAGCCCGAGTCGAGTCGAGTCGAATCGAGTCGAGCCGAAGCCGACCTTACGCAAGCCCTGTCACCCCCTCGGCGCCGCGTCACAATGGGCGGCGATGGCCAATCATAAAGAGATTCGCCGTTTTGCGCGAGGTTCGCGCAATCTGAATAAAATATACGATCGAATCGATAGATAAAGGACAATGCTCTTTTCACCGACTGGCTGGAAGGAGAACATCGCGACCGCGGACCGATGGGGGAGGACGAAGAGGGTGGATCCCGCACGAAGAAACGTGGAAAAGAGAGGGAACGAGCCGTAGCGAGGAGCACTCCCGACTCTCTCCAGCCAGTCGACAAAGAGGCTCCTTCTATGCAAATTAAATGCTGTTTCCATAACCATTCGTCCGTTCCATTGAGTGAGGTTCGGTTCGCCCGTTCGCTCGGTTCTTTGTCATCAAGGTAAAGGGAACTTTCACAAGGGGCCGCTCTCGCTCGCCCGACCAACCAGCCCAACCACCCATCCACCCACCCACCCGACCACCGCCGCCAACTACCCTCTCTCCATTTCAATAACCGAAAGCTCAGCCACGTTCCTCTATATGCTATTAATCAAAAGAACTTCCCCGACTTTTTCTCCCGTTCCACCCATCGCAGCCACCCTTGCGATTTGTCTCTACTTTGCGCTCACCCCCTCCGAACCACGGGGGAAAGCAAACTATGCTCGCGATACGTGTTTGTCTTTCGTGAAACTTTCGGATATATTGTGACTTCGTTTCGAAGAGAATCATTGCATCGTAAAAATACATTCTCCTTGGAGAGAAATCAAACAATACCTGTATGACTGTGCGTGCGTCTTTAAGGTTAGACAGTAATTGCGGCTATTATTCTTCCGAAGAATCATATGCAAGAGCATTTGAATTCCCGGGTGAGGCAACGTCGACGTAACAGCGAACGCGAGATAAACGCAAGAAATCGTCCGGGGCTAAATGGAACCGTGCTTCTCTCTTCATCTTTCAAACGGAAACGGGATTGCTAATTGGGAACAAGATTTATTCTTCGGACGTACTCCGCGATTTCAATTCTTCGTCCAACTAGAGCGTCTCGTAAAACGTCTAGGAGTCGTTCGAAAAGGCTCCCGTGTGCCCGCGAAGCGATTTCTAGCATTGGCAGTATGCATATTGATGAGCCCTCACTTTGAGCGAAACTGATCTCCGTGGATTTTATTGGCGACATTCATAGACTACCGTGTACGGTCGGCCAGGCTGGAGGCTCGCGGTGAAATCTACGAGCTTAACGATCCCACTAAATTATCGCGTGCACCGGACTCGCCGTTCCTGCGGGTCACCCTACACCCGAACGTCATTAAATCGAATGTCCGGATTGTTAATACTCATTAACGGCCCCCGGTGTCATAACGCCTGGCGCAACCGAGCGGAATCGAAAAAAAGATCCTAGGTAACGTCGGTATAAACTATCGTGATTGCGCGATACATTCGGTTCGGCTTGCTTCGACTAACATTTTATCTCTGTTGCTTGTCCTGTTTTTTTTTTTTGTGCTTCACACTTGACGCGTTTGGCTTTTAACATGTTATAACTTATCGCGAACGACGAGCTAACATCCAACGCTCGATGTACTAGCTCGTAATGGCGGAAAAGGTTGCACAGTTGCCGGTGGGACAAGCTTTTTGTTCGAACGCGTTCGGTGAACATAAATCAACAAGGGGAAAAATGAACACGAAGATTCACCGTTAAGAAGGGAAATTTAAGACCGAATACTTAACGATATTACATCAGGAGAGAAGAATGCGGTTTAGTTAACGTCGAGATGGTTGAGAATAACCCTCTACTTATAGGGCTGACATCGAAACAAATAAAATCATTGAATTATGCTTCGAACATTAAAAAAATGTACAATAAGAAGACGTTTAAAATGACGAAGCTTACCTTTCCTGCTGCCGATCCCACGGAGACCATACCAAGTGATTTTAATTTCCATAATTGCTATCCACGGTCGGCCACCGAACAACCTGCAAGACAAGACGAAAGAAAAATCAGCTACCGAACGCTCGAAGGTTTAGTCCGTGTAGGCGAAAGTTAATCCCCGGGCGTTAACGGTTGTGGCGCGAGTCAACGAGAGGGCAAAGATTTTCTATCCGTAGCGTATCCGATCGAACGAAGAGGCGAGCCCCGTTCTCCTGTCCGAGCGAATGCACGCCGATAGCAATGAAATTACGCCAGGCACAAAGAGCGCCGCGGGCGCACCGTCCCGTAATGATGCAGCGCGTTTATGTTAAGAGCACACCAGTTGCCTCCGAACAGAAGCAAGCTCTCCTCTTACAGCTGATCCGCTCGCCTGTACGTATGGGGGCCTGTGTTACGAACCTCCGTGGACGACACAGGTATACATATACCTTACGTATTTAAACATATAAACTTGGGCACGCACACATTCAATGGCCATCGTGTACTTGCGAATACAGTGTGTTGTTTCTAACATTAATGTTTCTTTCACAAAATTAAAATTCTTAAAGTTTGGTAGTGGCTTCCACTAGTCATTTCAAATAATGCACCATTTACCTTGACTGAAGAACACAAGACATGGAAAAGATTTTTCGACAACCCTTGATGTGATATACAGTGGGTAATCGGTTAACGAACAATTCGGACAGCGAACAAATCGGACAATACACGTAGTATTAACAATAATTTTTATTTATTCTTTGGATTTTCCGAACGAATTAATCAAATTCCCATAAAAATCTATGGTAAATCGATGATCGTATAACGAACATTTTCTTTGAACGGATTATGTTCGTTAACCGATCACCCACTGTACTTACGATAAGCTCGCAATTTGCCACTGCTCGTTGGAAAATGGTGTGAGGTTGTACGGTGATGTGTATGATTTTAAATGATTTGACACGATTTTGTAACACACTTAAACTTTAATTTAAACGTAAGAATGCAATCTACGTTAATTCGTAATTATATTCGACGAGGAGCAATAACTCGTTTGCCAACGGATCGTAAAGAAAGTATTCACCAATATCCATCAAGGGGATCAATAATCCATGAAGAGTTATCGAAGAATTACACTTTTCCGATCATTCTTGAGACATCTGGACCCGATCAGAGGGACAAGTGCTCGATAATTAAATGGTCGATTACCGAAGAACGTCCAGGACCGTGAACAAACGAGAAAATGAGTTCGGGACGCGGGGCTGGGAGGAGGGATGGGAGATGGGGGGCGTGGAGTAGAAACGACGGCTCGTTAAGTATCTATCAGCTGACAGGCGGAAAAGAAGAACGAGCAGGAGGATCGAGGGGGGTGGGGAGCGCAGAATGCAGAAAGTCCGTGGAGCTGAACGGCGAAAGGAGCCTTTAACCTATCACCTGGCACGGCACGGGGCCGATGGTATCCGATAGTATTTTCGACGCGCGAGTACCGTACAGCGGTGACGAAAGGTTAACCTGTAATTGGTACGTCCGCGGTGAGAATAATTCGTGCATTATTCCGAAAGGGGCGCCTTGTTCCGCGGGTCGCGAACGTTGACGCACCGATGGCTCCATTAAATCAGGAACGTATGTAAAACGTCGGAACACGATCGCGTGGAAATTGTAGGAAATTACAGAAGCCGGGCCTCGGCTGAGTATGATTTATATTTGTAGGTTCGCTCGAGCGTGGTCAGGCCCACGGCTTCAAGTCCGACTGAATGGCACTGGCGTAGGAACGTGTTGCCCATGCTTGAAGACGTTATTAGCGGACACAGGTATACACTCGTCGAATCGGGGCCGAGCTGGACCGTAAACTTCCACTTGTAACATTAATTCTTGGTGGACAGAGTGTTCTATAGTTGGAAGGATTGCCGACTGCTCTAGATTACTTGTTTGTCAGCCTTTTATACCGATCATCTTTGTCGTAATGAGGATAGAATGCCTGAATGTGCTCTGTGACTTCTATTTCAGTAGAATCGTTAGAATGTAGACTTATTATTATTAATCGCACAACTTCCCTTAAAACAAGTCCCTTCCACTTCTCATTAAGAATTCCCCGTGTATCGGAATATTTATAAAAATCGTTAATTCCTATAACAAGGAGAAACGTATGGTACTCCATTCAAAGCTGTTAATCGAGTATCTTTCCAACAAGAACTTCAAACGTTGTCACTATCGAAGACACAAGTTCCAACCGACGAATTCCTGGAATTCCATAAACTGATGCACCGGCGACTTTAACGCAAGCTTATTAGGGTACCCGCGACGTGTATCCGAGCTGGCATAAGTCGAGGCTGAAATAAACACGGATTGGTGGTCTCGTCGTCGTCGTTGTCGTCGGTGTGCACGCGCGTGTACGTGGTCCCCGGCGTACAATTCAGCGAACGAAACGGCGAGGCTGCTTGATTGCCTTATCTGCCTAATGAAACGCCTCGCTAACTAGTCCCGGTCGCAGCGTATATGCCTTATGCAGATATTGTTATGGCTGTTTTTGCCGGCTCGTTTCAGTTCGCCAGTACGGTTTTAACTCGGCTGGATTTACATGACGTGGCTCTCCGCTGACGAGCCGGGCTCTCGCCACGGTAAAAACAATACGGGTGTGCAGTAGGTACGCGACGCCTCGACAGGATCGTGTGTCTTCGCGAGACGATCGCCGGCGAGAGAATGAACCTCGGTTTTTACTCCATTCGATCTCTCCTCCCATATCATCCGCGTGGCTCGTTTCCTACCGCGGTCCCAAGAAACAATCGAAGAAACGAGATTCTTCTGTTTCTCGGATCTTTTTATACGGCTCGGGGTTGATTTAGTGTTGGGAATACTGGACAGGTAGGAACGGTTCTGGTTCTTGCCTGATTAATATGCATCGAAAGAACATTTATATCGACTAGTATTATCGTTTCCTCTTTTATATCACGGCAAATGTGACATTAGTTGCTTTCATATTCTGCTTCGAAAAGATTTATGTAATTGGAATATTTATATAATACTGCATCAACGTCGGTTTCGCTTTTCCTTCGCGTTTCTTATCTTCATTACAACTTGTAACGCAAATATATATTCTATATATATATATACAACACTTTCATCTTATCCGTAGCCACAGTGGACGTAAAGGAACGTTAGTTACGGGAACCTGTCAGACATCCTATGCGTACACGATTTCCACGATGAGACAAGATTAGCAGAACGTTTAAATTATAAAATCTAACCGAAACGTGGGTACGTAACGTCGATTAATAAAACGAAAATGTTTCGATGTATCAAAAAAATACAGACTCTGTTTCCCCGTTTCCTGTCTGTTTCTCGCCGAAGCAGCTCTTCGTGTATATGTATAAACTGACTAGACTGAGGCTCGAATTTCGATCTTTTATTTGCCAGGGAAAGTCGTATAAGGTTGTGCGGCGATAAACCTGTCCGTGTCGCGGACACGTCGGCGAATCGGTAGCCGGGACGGTTATCCAGACTACACGAACGCACCCCGTGCGTCCAGGATTGTCCCCGATATCTCGTGGTCGGCCCACGTGCGACACACGGGAACTGCGGGAGCGTGTTACGCGCTCGAAACGACCGCGAAAGCACTCATCGCACACACACACACGCTGCACCGGACCGGATATCTCGAGCGTCCCACGTGAAAACTTCGACACGTTCGGCCATTTTATATATGAACTCGTCTCTTTCGATGCCACGCGAACCGATGCGCACTTTTCGTGCACCGCGAATAATATGGTCGATCGCCTTAATTGGACACACACCCGTTTTGCTGAAAATGGATCGGGAACGGTCATGGTGGTTCGATGATTACTATAGTACCAGAATTGGGCATAATTTTATTCGAATAATACATAGTGAAGACATCGGTATCTAGGATCGACATCTTGGCCTTTAAACAGTTAATCAGAGTAAATAATTGTTTTTCAAGTGTTTACTCATTCAAAAGGAAATACTATTTTATTATAAAAATTGGAATTTTTACGATTATGCGATTAAAAATGACGAAATACTTTTTTTTATTTTTTATTCGGTATTCGACACTCTTTATGTATACAATGAATTTGCCTATTTTGGATTCGTACTTGGGCGGTGTATGACCCCAAAGGTGAGAATTATAGGTGTCCATGCAGGTGTGGTGTATTCCAGTATGCAAATTGGTGTATGCAGGGTTTAATTGTATATATACGATTCTCGTAATATAGAATGATAGAATATAATCAAGCCCACTCGATCATGCCAGATGTTGGGTGGCCACGGTGATATATGATTCATGTGTCAGTCTAGGAACTGAACTGAATTGAGAAAGTAGCCGGGAAGAGTAATAGATGAAACTACAGAATCGTACGGTTCTTGTTCTGTGTATCTTTTTACAGTAAAATATCGTATATGTCCGTTCCCTAATTTATCAGAAACCATCTCTTAATCCTTCCACAGTGTTAGAAAAGGAATACTCGGACAAACTGTTATTATAGTACCAAGAGAGATGTACCTACAGAAGGTATTAGGGAGATGGTCTAAGTATGAGATAGAACTTTTACTTCAAGACTTATTGCTCAATCTGTTGAAGATTTTTAAGATGTACCACTCCAGTGCATGTACAACATGTTTAAATTATAATAAAATAAACTTCTTATTTTTCTTGCGTCATGGTTTCACACTATTTCCGCGTCTAACATGACCTTATATATACTTTCAACTAGCCTATATTTAGAACAATTATGTAAAGAATATTTTTGTGTGGCAAAATTCCTAGTTCTTTGGTGCTACTACATCAAAATTTCAGACCAACCCTTTCAAGGACAATACAAACGGAAAAATAGCGCACAATACGAGACACGTTCGCTCGTGAAACAAGCGGAAGTAAATGTGACCGTAGGACACCGTGTTTGCATACATGTTCGATACGTGTCCCTGTTGCTCGTTGAATCGGGCCTCTCGAAGGCTCGCCGTTTCACGCTCTCAGCCACGTTTCAGCGATCCCCACGGGTAGAGGTTCCGTCGGCCCGAGCGGACAACCTGTGCCGTGGCCGACACGGAACAGGTGCGTGCGCGTAGATAGGTACACGCGGGACGAATGGCAGGTGGTAATCAATCGGGAGATTTACAGGACGCCGCTTAGAATTGCGCGAACTTTTCTAATTAGTGCGTGGACGCGATGTATGCGGCGGAATTGCCGCTTGTTGCGTCGTTCCGTCGTTGGGAACCGTGCAATTACACCAGGCACTGCATCCGTAGCTCGCTGTAATTATTAGTAGTGACAATTCGAGTGTGTATTTATACTTCCATCGAGGTCGGCGAGAGCGAGTGAGAGGAAGCGAGAGACGAATTCCTTGGCAAAGGAATAATTCAAGCACTCGAATCGCGACGTATTGAATCTCTATAATGGATGACATATATTATACAGTGAATTGAAAAGCTTGATACGTTTCAAAATGTTTCAAAATAATTTCGAAAGCTCGACCAATCAGAAAATGTTTAGCTGTTTCAGAAATAATTTATCTAACCGTTGGAAAATACGTATAAAGTACACAAGAAAGAATGACTGTTCTCGTGACGAGTCTTCGAGGTGTGCGTTTCCTCGATTCCCACAAAAGCGATTTGCCGTTCCGATACTTTCCGTTCTACGATCGCAGATACACTGTGATGCATCACACCGGTATCCGGGCACGGCCCAATTGCTATCCGTCAACAAATCACCTGCCCTTATTCAAGGAAAGTTTGGGCGAGCAGACCGCTGGCTTGCATATAATTAGACGCAGCGGTGTTATCATTTTGCGGCGAATTTATTATCTCCGAACGATCGGTACGATCAGCGTAATTAAAGCCACGTTACGACGTGTCTCGCAGGCAAATTACATCCGATCGTTCTATAAATTAGGCGAACCGAGAGGGGTGAGCACGAACGACAGAATTTCTGGGCGGAGACCGGCTTTTCGCCTCGCTAAAACGTCATCTTGCTCGGTTTGTCACGGAATAATCCACGGACACTTAACGTCCGATTGTACGAAATTTAATTAGACCAACGGACGATTTGCATCGCGTACGAGTGAAAGTGCGTATTCAAAAGTAATGGAACGGCGCGATCGCAATCGCGTAAGTGCCACCAGAAACCGAACCTGCCTATCGCTAATTGAATATCCACGGGTACACGCGACACAGTTTTCTGTAATTTTGACGATCAGAAGACGGAGTTCCTGCTGCGCCGTTGATTCAGAAAATGTTCCTGATCGACGGGATCTGTGTAAAAGTACGGGGTTGGTAAAGTTTCATAAATTTCAATGCAAATTGTACATGTGCCCGTTAATGCAGTGAAATTTGAGTTTTCTTATCTGTAAGCATATCGACAGAAAAGTAGCTCGCTTAAAATTCATCGAAAAAGTAACTGTTGAATAATCTCCCAGAAAAGGTAATAAAAATGAGCCTGTAATTGAGAAAATTGGAGATTCCCTTATCTAAAAGTGATCTCTCGATGCTGATAGCTTGGCCTGACACATGTTTTAAACTGTTTTGTGTCAGTCAGGTAACACAAGTCAGTAGAATCATGTGGTTTAACCTTAATGTAAACGCACAAGCTTTAATGCTACTTTTATTCTAGTAAAGCTTGTATTAAAGTAAGTCTATTTAAGTAAACTAGTGCGTTTTTTCACGTTAAAATTAAACCACAAGACAACACGAACTTGTTTGATTATCGGACAAAATAAAGACTGAATGAATACAATTAATTCACGATGATTACCACTAGTGCCACAAACGATAAACCAAACAAAAGTTCAGCTAACTTCTATAGTTGGATACAGGTAAGAAACACACTGCGTCGGTTTGCTCGGTTATCGAGGAATCGGATCGGAGCAGGTTATCCATACACGTCAAGTCGAATGAAACGAGTAGGCCGCGAAATTTCACAATTGTTTCACTGCGATCCGATCGCCAGGCCGTGCGCGCGCGAGTGCTCGTGACTCCGCCGAGATCGGACCTGACACGAATATCCCGCGATTTCTTTTCACACCTGACTCTCCCGCGGCTGTGCTCGTCCCGCGAGATCGGTAAATCACGCCTCGCCACGACACACGTGGGCAATTAACCGTGGTATCCACGGACGATTAGGTGCGTTAAGGATTACAAGCGCCTCGAGTAACGATCCGCCGTGAACCGGCGGCTACGTCGTCGTCGAATCGATCGCGTGGGCGTGCAAACGAGAAGCCGAGAGACCAGAGGAAGAAACCTGTCGAAGTCTGACATTTATCACCGGGTTATCAGCGAAGATTAAATCCAACCGCTCCTCTTTAGCATTCACGGCATCTACCCGATGTACGTTCAACGATATACGATATACATATTTCATTGGGTTTTCCTTTTTCGAGCGTTCGCGAGCTTGAATCGTTGATGGCCTCTTTATCGTGCATATTTAATTCGGCGCATTTATAATCGCGTTTTCGTTTAGCAACCGGTAAATTTCGAATTGTGCTCCCTGATATTCCAAGAGCGTCTGGGACTTTCAAGAAAGCTGACAGGTGTTCTAGTTTATCGTATTTCCCTTCGATACCGAATAACACCATTTAGTAATTCATCGCTGGTCACAAGGTGCCATAACACAATCTCCTGTCACAAACTGCCATTTCAAATAGTTATAGTAGACACATTAAGAGCAAAATGTATCATAAGTAAGCAACCACAGATAATATCCGATGAATTATTGAAATACAACGTGTGCACGTGGTCGTACACCACGCATATCAATACACTCGATCCATATTACATCGAACGTTCAATGACATCTGACGAGTTATTTAACGACTCCCCCGAGCAATGTCAACATTCCCCGAGAGTTCAGCCTGTAGCGGAACCCGTTCGGTCGTATTTGCGCCGTTGAAGCCACAATAACGCACATAGTCTCCCCTTGTAACCCTTCGGTTTTATTAAACAGGGAGTTCATAAGCCATAGCGGCGACCCCCGACCATCCCCAGCGAGACCATCGCCGGTTTAAACGTCCCGCGGTAAACAGCTCACGCAGGCTGGAAAAGGGGTATCACTCTGTTCAAGGCGATATCTTCGACATCTCCGGCGCATTCGCATTCCGCGATGCCGCGGTTTTCGCTTAACTATCCGACACCGGTTTTCGTATCCAAGAACCTCATTCCGCCGATTCCTTGGGTTCCCCCTGTTCCGCGGGGCACCGAGACAGCACAAAGTGAGCGCGCGGCATAAAGGCGCGACCTTCCTCCTCTGTGGAGACTTCGTCCCCGGACAGCACCGCGCCGGGGTGAACAGGCGTATTTATGTACAGGTGTGTGCGCGTACACATAGACACAGAAACGGGGGGACGCACATATATTTTATCCTGATCTGGAAAACAATACGCTAAAGCGTGGATTTATATGCACCGCGGCCCGAGGCAATAACTTACGGCGCGAAACACTGCCTCTTCTTCGGCGTTTCCTTGGCTTACCCCCGGACGTGTGTGTGTCCCTTCCTCTAAATAAGGACACGACGGAAATGGCTTCCCATTTCTTTTTTTTTTTCCCCTCCCGTTTCTACCAGTCTACCAGGCCACCGATAATCCACCAGTGTCGCCTCTTCTCGCCCGTTCGAGACACGCGGACACCCTGTACGGCTCATAGCCGTCGAGCTCTTTAGAGATCATCCTTCTAAAGTTGGTTCAATTCAGAAATTCTTTTAAAACCGAAATTGTTCCGGTCCGTCTGGGTTAGGTCTCGACAATTCTCCGTGGAAGCATTGAGTAGTTCTGATTGAGGGAGAGATTTGGACTAGTGATCGTGTTCTGTTGTTCTCTCCAGGCTCCTTTGGACTCGGCATAATCGTTTTTCCGTCTCCTTGTTGCTCCTGAATCTTTTAAGGCAAAAGACACAAGGCACCGTAGAGATGTGTGACTGCCCTGTATCGAGCAATTCTTTCCTCGATACGTGTCGTGCGTCATCCATAGTGGATACGCGCGCCGGGGTTTCCCCGAAAAAGGAAGCTCTTTTAAACATAAATTCAGATTATTGGAGATATTTATGTCAGCCGATACTCGGGCGAACGGCACGCGATAAATCCAGAGGCGCGTTCCACCCTGAAGAATGGAGTTTCCCGACAAGCGTCGATTTGTCAAGAAGGGCTTCGAAATGCCTCTCAATGGCAACAAGCGGAAAGCTCACCCTTCGGGCTATTCCGGGGGGCCACAATGGCCTGAATGTGGTCTTTATCCTGCCGCCCGCCGGTGAAATGCGGACCCAGGGTGGGGAGGGAAAGCGGGGGAAGGGGAGGGAATAAATCCGTGGCTCCTTTTTGCCGTTGATCGGGACCGAAGCCTACAAAATTTACTTACCTACGAGCTGCTTTTTCCCCCGTGCCCGGACCATTCAACGCGGGATAACTGTATTACGACTTATTGTGCAACGCGTCTGCGAGTCCATTGTGCGAACTTCTTGGCCCTTCGACCGGGGGCGAGGCTTTTGCATTTTTATCAGTGACCCAGTAACGTTCAATATTACCTCTTTACATGGGCGTAGCCAAGCAGGGGGGTAGAGGAACTTGCTCCACCCCCCTGGATGGAAAAAAGTGACTATTACCCCACCCTACAAGAAAAAAATTGGATTTTGTCCCCACCCCTCGCTTTCCAGAGTTACAAAATTTTTGCGTGATATTTAATATTGCTGTATAATTTGAAACAGCCTCTATTAACAAAACGCATACATTTTCAACGATTTATGACTTTAAAAACAAAATAAAGTGTGTCTGGCTACGTACAGCCTTTTTCACTGTGGCAATCGATGTGTTAATATTTTCGCACCCCCTGACTGATAACCTGGCTACACCCATGCCTCTTTATAGAGAATCTTAAGCTCAATTTGCGAATAAAGTTTCAAAATTGAATAAGTAATATCAATGTTTTTCTGGCAAAAACGTAGAGCAGGCGATCTAAATATGGACTACAACTTTTACTTCTGGGCTTACTGCCAAACATATTGAAGATTGTAAAAATGTAACACCTCAATGTACTTAAAACTTGTTTGATGTGGAGTTGTCTGGATCATCTACATAATATGGAATTGAAATAAGCTTCTTTTGCTTTTGCGTCGTAATTTCACACTATGGTGTCCCGCTATGGTGAAGCACCTAATATAATCCTATACCCCATACTTTCAACTAGCTCGTATTTACACCCTATTTGGACCAGCTCCTCTCTTGTAACACATGAATGGCTTTCACGAGCTACCGCGGTTCGAAGACATCAACCTTCATGGACCATCGATGCCTCGCAATCTTCATACCCGTATGCTAATTTATTGTACCTCCGTGGCTCATTATACACGCCTATTCTCTCAACAGACGATAAAACCACGGTCTCTCCTTCGCCCGTTGTTCGCTTCGTAGCTCGTGGGCATCGTATTCGAGATAATGCTCCTAGAAAAGCTTGTTACTCAACCCGATAAATAATCTCTCCTCTGTCTGAATACGAGCGAATAATAACGGCGACTGGCTGTAATTATTCACGCAACGCGTGTAGTGTCTCTCTTTCTCTCTCTCTCTCTTTCACCGATCTTTCCAGATTCCGCGCGCTCAAAAGCAACACGTAATTTGTTTCTCGCTACTTCGTTGGTTCGCTGGCTGGCGGAGCTTGTTTCACTTTAATCGACCGCGCGTAACACAGCAGTGCCATCCCCGCGCGGGCGTTCGCGTTGGTCATTAATTAAACGTTGAATCTTCGCGCGAACTTGCGTAAACACGAATCGACGCGGCAGCTTGGATACCGATCCGAGGAGACGGATCCATTACGGTCCATTGTCCCTGGCTGGGGCCACAGGCTCGACTGACATTTCCGCGTCGATCGGCGGCGATCGAACGATCGATCGAACGATTTCGCGCGGCGCTCCGAGCGTCCTACGTTCCCCACCGGATAGATTTATATCGTTGCGCGCCGATCGCGGTATAATAGGTTGAACGACCTCGACTTTATCTTGAGACTTGAACCTCGGACCGCGAACAATCGATCTCTCTCCCGATCTTCTACGGCGGCCGCAGAAGGACGAGGGCCCATTATACTCTGTTGGATCGGCGAGCGCTAGTGCGCGCAAGTCCGCGTGCGAAAGGTCATGACTCCAGTCACTTCGCGATCCGACGTTTTTTGCCACTTTCTAATGCCTCGCGACAACCGCCTCATGCCGTACAGGGCTAACGATAACCACGATCGCCTGGCACCCAATGCCGTCGAGCCGCGAATTCCCTCCTAGGTGGTGAATTGAAAGGTTCGTGGTTAAAACCAGAGACGAGCAAATTCATTATATAGAGAAACAGGGTTTTGAATACGGAATAAAAAATAAAAACGGATACTTCGCCATTTGTGGTTGAGTAAACGTGGAAATATGGTTTTTTATAACGAAATAACACTTCTTCTTGAATGCGTATACACCTGGTAAACAATTATTTAATTTCGTTAACTGTTGAAATGATCCACCATACCTATTATTCGAATGAAATTGTATGTGTATGGAAATGGAAATAATACATATATGTCACTTGAAATGTAGAGGACAGATTCCTATTAACTTAATGGTATATATTCAACATATCAAACGAAGTAGAATAATTTCCTATGTTGTAGTTTTGTAGGTGTACTCTTTTCAGGAAAATAGGCAGCCTTTATAAGTAATTATTCTTGTATATAAACGATATCTAAGAACGCGAAAAGATTGTAAAAGTGTTCCCCTTGTACGTGTTGAGAAAAAAAACTATGGGCTACGCTGAAATGGAATTGAAGACGACAAGCACAATGGGCGGGCTTGAATAGCTCAATGTTTAATGAACTCGTTTGTTCAGCCGCACGTTCCGCGAGACGCTTTCTTATTACCGGCAATTACGCGTCCGCAGATCGAAGCTACTTTTCAGCCGTTGCTCGCTTTTGTGTGTTTTCGCCGGTGAGAAGCGACTGGAGGAGTCGCGGTAGAACGGAATCGAGAGAAAAGACGCGCGCGCGCGATCAAAGCACCCCTTGACGGGAGACTAATAAAGGGTCCGCGAAAGAAGGAAAAAAAAATATATACATGAGAAGAGCGT